>NC_079912.1:356458-382510 GCF_024868665.1 Triplophysa rosa | reverse complement strand
GTGTAAAAGAGACCCACGGCTCCACTGATATTCAGCTTCATGTTCTGACACCACATCCATCTTAACAAGACACAGACAGCACAGTAGACATACCTGCACGTGTCCATTACACTCAAGTCACATGTATACAGTATTAACCTTTCAATGCTGGAAAAGTCTTGTTAAAGTCTAAATAAAATCCGGCTGTACTGAACTTTATAATAACGTCCAGTTGTAAGTGATGTATAAGTGATTAGTTAATGATGAACAAATAATTTACAAAACATTCATAAAAGATTAATAAGTACTATGCTAGCAATTTATGCATGTTTTGTTAATTCAGTTAAAAGTAATTTACAGGTGATTAGTTAATCATTTACAAAACCTGACTGTGCATTCATAAATGATTAGTAAGTGACATGTTAATGTTTTTGTGTTTTGCGAATTCGGTTATAAATGATTTACAAGTAATTAGATAATGATGAACTAATCAATTACAAAACATGACTTTGTGCTCACAAATGATTACTAAGCGATATGCTAATGATTAACAAATCTGACGTTAGTTGTCTTAAAAATAGCATATCGTGAAATGATCAAACAGATCCTTAGTAAATGGTTAATAAGTTACTAGCTAATACATTATTAATCACTTTTAAATCATTAAAATATCTACTATTATCTCAAGAAACAATTGTTAACAAATGATAATTGAACCATTTGAAAACGATCAGTATGTACTTTGGTTTATTAAAAAGCACATGCAACTATGCTAAAACTATTTTTTAAAGAATAATAAATTGCTTTTGGGCAAGTGAATACATTTGTGTAAATGACTGACAGTCAGTGGATTCCAGTGTGTGGTGTTTTGAAATTTCCACTTGAAGAACACATCAGGTGCACAGCATTAAAATACTCCAAATGTGTCAGAGAAGACATCTATCTATTCCCATGCTAGTCAGCACAGTGTAAACTACCCATCACTTGTAAATGTGTTACTCATCATTCATAGTTCTTTCTTACCTGTTACAAATGATCTGTATGTGTATACAAGACACTTACAACACTTTCTGCATCCCCTAATCTAAAGTATAAACTACCCATCACTTGTAAATGTGTTACTCATCATTCATAGTTCTTTCTTACCTGTTACAAATTATCTGTATGTGCATACAAGACAATTACAACACTTTCTGCATCCCCTAATTGCTGTAACGAATGTACAAATGTGACAATTCAAAGCATAGTTGCATGTGCTTTTTAATAAACCAAAGTACATACTGATCGTTTTCAAATGGTTCAATTATCATTTGTTAACAATTGTTTCTTGAGATAATAGTAGATCTTTTAATGATTTAAAAGTGATTAATAATGTATTAGCTAGTAACTTATTAACCGATATGCTATTTTTAAGACAACTAACGTCAGATTTGTTAATGATTAGCATATCACTTAGTAATCATTTGTGAGCGCAAAGTCATGTTTTGTAATTGATTAGTTCATCATTATGTAATTACTTGTAAATCATTTATAACCGAATTCGCAAAACACAAAAACATTAACATGTCACTTACTAATCATTTATGAATGCACAGTCAGGTTTTGTAAATGATTAACTAATCACCTGTAAATTACTTTTAACTGAATTAACAAAACATGCATAAATTGCTAGCATAGTACTTATTAATCCTTTATGAATGTTTTGTAAATTATTTGTTCATCATTAACTAATCACTTATACATCACTTACAACTGGACGTTATTATAAAGTGTTACCAAAAAAAACACCTAAATTCTGTACACAACCAACTGAAGAAAATGTTCATTTTGTTCTTCTAAAGGCAGGTTATTTTTTCTTCTATAAACAATAGATGTCTTTCATTCAAGAGCATCAGAGAGACTGAAGAAACAATACCTGTCTGTTCTCATCACCACATCTGCAGGACATCAACAAAACCCCAGTGCATTATGGGACCATTCAAACACCAGACAGATTAAAACGCAAATCCCAATTCCATGCACTTCTTATTACGTTATAGTAAGATGATTTTAAGACTAAATTTGAAGAGTTTGGTTCCAAAATGAGAATTTTTCAAAAATCATGTTTTTTTTATTGTGCATTCCAATTAATATCAATCAAACTGCAGTTTTTTTTATTTAAGCCATAATAACTCAACAAATACAGCTAACTAACACAATAAAACACAGTAAAAACATTTAAACATATAACAATGTTACTTTAAAACGGAGTTATCTCATTTTGGAACCAAACTCTTCATATACTGTATATCAATCAATATACCCGAAAATGAAAATCCTGTCATCATTTACTCACCCTCTTGTCATTTCAAACCTGTATGACTTTCTTTCTTCTGCAGAACACAAAAGAAGATATTTTAAAGAACGTTGTTAACTGGCACCAATCACTTGCATTGGTTTTGTGTCCATACAATAGAAGTGAATGCATGGAGGCCAGTGCTGTTCGGTTACCGACTCAAAGTATCTGCTTTTGTGTTTTGCGTAAGATAGAAAGTCATAAAGGTTTGGAATGACACGAGGGTGAGTAAATGATGACAGAATTTTCAGTTTTGGGTGAACTATCACTTTAAATTGTATAACTATTTTCTAGTTTTCTCTGTATTGCGTAGTGTACATGAACTTTAATTCAAAAACCAACATATATGATGATGTGTATAAAAAATGTTGGTAACACTTTATTTTACGGTGCCTTTGTCACACGTTACATGTATTTACTATAGTGTTTACCATAAATGATGCATAAATACATGTAACTAACCCTGCACCAAACCCTAACCCTATAGTACATGTAGTTGATTTTTATTACTCAGTACATAAATGTATAATTACACTGTAACACGGGCACTGTAAAATAAAGTGAAACCAAAATGTTTTTTAATACAGTCAGCTCTCTCCTGTTCTGTTCTTGTATTGTATCAAACAAACGTCTTGGTATGGATGTAACCTCAGTTCCCTGATGGAGGGAATGAGACGTTGTGTCGAGCTGACAGATGGGGTTCGCTCTTGAGAACCTATCAGCTTCTGACTATTTTAGAAAAGGCCAATGAAAGTGGCAAATGAAATTTGCATGCCGGACTCCGCCCCCAGATATCCGGGTATAAAAGGGAGACGGCGTGATGCATTCATTCACCTTTGGTCTGAGGAGCCTGAGTGCATCCCTCGACCGCTACCCAGTGGGGAAAGAAGGGAGGCGGAAATAGCCGCTGACCCACCTAAGGAAGGGGGAAGGGCTTTCGCAGGCGTACGCCTTACTGGCTGCCGGTCCTACATGTTGCCCTGCAGGACGCGGGCTGCCACCGGTTCCACGCGGAGGTTGGAGAACCTCGCGAAGGTGTTGGGCGTAGCCCAACCCGCAGCTCTGCAGATGTCTGCCAGAGAGGCGCCCTGAGCCAGTGCCCATGAGGAGGCTACACCCCGAGTAGAGTATGCACTCCCTCCTAACGGGCAGGGGCGATCTTGAGATCGGTATGCCGTAGCGAAGGCATCCACAATCTAGTGCGTCAGTCTCTGTTTGGAGACAGCCCTCTCCTTCTGCTGACCTCCAAAACAGACAAAGAGCTGCTCAGAGCTTCTGAAGCTCTGCGTGCGGTCCAAGTAGAGGCACAGTTTGCGTACTGGACACAACACGGACGGGGTTGGGTCTTCCTCCCCAGTGGGAGAGGCAGGGGAGAGGCAGAGCGCCGGGAGAGGCAGTGCGGGCACTGCAACCCAACGCTCACGGTGGCCCGGGAAAGCATGGATGACATTTTGACGTCTGCTTCTTCCTGGGCTTGACCCCCCGAGGGAGGGAGCCCGAGGAATCGTCGGAGTCGGATGGCAGTACGTCACCCCCCGATGCTGCAAGAGACATCTCATCATCACGCATCGTGTCCGAATACGTGGTTGAAGACAGTGGGACTGTCTCCTGGGGAACGGTCAGACGAGCGAGACGAGGTGTGAACGGTCCATGAGCCAGTGGCTGGCGGATTAACGCTCACAGTAATCCTCATATCACCCTCGCTGCTTGCCGTAGTGGGCGGCAGGGCCGTAGTCATGCCGTCACGGAACGGGAAGCAGACGAGGTGGTGGCTGAGTCCCGTGGGAACACAGCCACCCGTGACGCAACGTCTGAATCGTCAACCACCCGCAGTGCCCAGGGGAAGTCGCTGCAGGAAGGGACCGTCCGCTGCACCACGTCGTAAGATTCCAGCAGTAATTCGGCGTAGAGTTTGAAGTATCGAAGTCGATCAGTGTGAAGGCTCCAAAGAACAAAAGGTGAATGAATGCAGCACGTGCAAATTTCATTCGCCAATTTCTTTGGCCTTTTCTAAAATAGTCGGAAGCGATAGGTTCTCAAGAGCGAACCCCATCTGTCGGCTCGACACCACGTCGAGAGACCGACAGAAAGGGAACAGCACTTCCACTGAACACTCCACTATAGGTATGATTATTAAGATTAGCTTTAGATGACATTACCCTATTACACGTTTCAGATTCTTCAGCATCATTATTGGAACCCGGCGCTACAGGCAGCACATAATGAAAGAGACGCCTCCTGTGGATGAAAGTCTTTTATCAGAACAATCCCAACATTTCAGCAAAGCCTTACTGAAAAATAACCTGCACGGAAAGAAATGCAAAACCCTCAGCAAATGAGAGCTTGACGTCCTTTAAAAAATGAAACCCGGTGATTTTCCCTTTCACTTCCATTCCAGGTTTTGTTAAAAGCACACGCGCTCGGCTCGGCGAGCCGGAGGTCATTGTGAAGTGGATGAGATGAAATGAGAGCGAGACGCTGGTGGAGAGAGAAGTGCTGTGTTACCGGCAGAAGAAGAAAAACCCTGCTGATTCAGATGGAGAATAATGAGATTGAATCAACACTGTAAATAACGCCCCTTACAAAAAACTATACTTTAAAATATACCATGCTCCGTTTGAATACTGGATTCTGATTGGCTGGAAGGTGTGCATTAAAACCCTTTAACGCACGGGTAGCTCCAGTCAGTTTGATTACATTTGAAATTTAACTGACAAAATCACTGTCATTTTCACCTGTTTGACCTAAAATGTCACTGTAAACATCAATAACAGATTTAACTTGGCAAATGACCATGGTATACGCGGGATAATCCACAGCTAGCCGTGCGTTAAAGGGTTTAACGCTTCGCGTCGGGTGGTTCTCAGCCTCCACGTCGTGCATTAAAACCCTTCACGGCTAGCTGTGGATTATCCCTTACAGATACTTTATGAATGTAGCAGTAAAATACAATGTACTAGTATATTTGTAAGTGTACTTTAAATTTTAAACAGGCCCATTTTTTGGTTTATAAAAGTGTACTTTTAAGTTAACAACTTTGTTTTTTGTTTGTACTGCAAGTCTACTACAAGTGAACTTACAGGTATACTAACAGTTGACTTCAATATTTAAAACAATATTTTAGTTGATGAAAGTGCACTTTGAAGTATACTCTCAGTAAACTATTGTAGGCTTCTAGATCTGCTGCTAAACACATGCTCATCAGTTACTGCATCAAACACACTCTTCACTTTACATGTCAGAAATCTGCCATTCACAATGTAAGAAAGCAGATTTGTAGAGTATAAATGTAAGCGAGAGGAGGTGTGTGTGTGTGTGTGTGTGTGTGTTTCTCTGCCCTTCAAACACTTTCTCTGTTTTAACTCATTGATTATCTGCTGACATTCTCTGAAAATACTATTAACAATCTATCGATTAACCCCAGAAAACACTGCTCTGGACACATCACTCTTTTATTTACACACATTATCTCTCTCTCTCTCTCTGTGTGTTTATGTGCTGATAAAGCGACAACAGCAGAGAGTCGTTGTGTTACACTCACAACTATAAACAAAATAACCCCAAGCACACTGCAGTAAGACAGATAAGACATTACACGCACACACACACACACACACACACACAATTAATGTAACAAAAGTCAAAGTTCTCTGAGATGAAACCCTGAACTCTGTAAAGCTGTTTCATTCTTTCCAACAGTGAAAAATGTCTGCAAACGGAATGAAACTCTTCTTTTTTCCTGACTATGCTTCTCTTCTCAAACAGCTGAACAGAGTAAAAACGGCCGTATATCTGCACTGAAAACAACTTCAGACCAATCAAAAGCCTCCACAGAAACCCATCTTAAAGAGTTTGACACATCTCCGTCTCAGTAATGGAGGGTGAGGGGTCAAGGGCGACACTGAAGTGAAGATGGATGAATTTCATTGGAGTGTAAATCCCTGGATGAGAGTCTGATATCGTCCATAAACTCTCAGATAGATGGCAGGAGAACTGGACACTTTCATCAGGAACACCTCGCTTATGTGTGCTGAAAAATAACGGCCTCTAAACTTCAACTCAAGATGGATGTGAGCAGATACTCATAAAAAAGCAGACGTGTGGTCAAATCCCCTTCAGAAGCCTGCTGATAGAAACTCTCACCTGTGTGTGTGTGTGTGTGTGTGTGTGTGTGTGTGTGTGTGTGTGTGTGCTGATGATGAACACACACGTCTCATTACGTGTCAATGACCACAGAATATCATGATCAACACTGCTTGTGTAATCAGGTTTGCTCTAAACACCGTGCTGTCACTACAGCCAAACTCTGGTTCATTTGTAGATCCACTGGTGTAACTATGGTTGTCATGTGTTGTAGTTAAATAAGGGCATACAGTACATGCAGATGCATATCTGCGAGCGAGTGTCCGCTCCTGAGGAAAGAGAATAAAAGCATTAGTCTCGCATGAGTGAGATGAAACCGGCCACGACCGAAGCGAAACAATTTGATCTCCTGGAAGTGAGAGAGACACACATCATGCCTTTATTGTCTTCGCTCAGATTCAGGTCACTCAACTCAAATTAATTCTTGATTTATGGTAAATCTCACAAGAACATGTCCGCCCCAGAATCAAAGAGAAAAAACTCAAGAAGTAATGACATTTGACAATAATAAAAAGAAGCTAGTTATGGATGATCATGTTTTTGTTTTGTTTTGTGATATCATTTTTAAGACCCTTTACATGGAATGATTTGACAAGCACAGTTTTTCTTCACTTTATAAAATGCTGTTTTAACCCAACGCTTGACTCTAATATGGACAAACCCATAGTTTAAAATGTACATATTTTACTACACAAAATATCCTTTGTGTGTGTGTGTGTTGATGTATTTCCTTTTGAAACAGGAAGTAGGGGAGGGGAAGATCATTACTGTGATGTCAACTGTGTGTGTGTGTGTGTTTCTCGTGACCTCTGACCTCTTTATGCGCTGTAGTGAAGGACAGACGTGAGTGTTCAGATGGCACATGAAAAGCATGATATTGAACTCGGTCATGTGTGTAGAGAGCCGTGTGTCCGGTGAGGGAGTCTGCAACACTTTCATGCAAATCAAAAACTGAATCAAATATATTAAAAGAACACAAAAGCACAAGACTCGGCTGGAGAGCGTCTCACGTCTGTATATAAACCTCGAGTGTCCGCGCTACATCATTCATGTGTTTCACAGAACACATCTGGAAAAAACTCACTCGGCACTCCTTTATTGTTTCTGAAAAATCCCCGGGCGAGACGCACAGGCGGATTTCTGCAATATCAACAAAGCCATCTGGGTAATGGAGCTGCTTTCATCCTTATCAAAGCTCTTTTCTATCTGCTGGAAGTGAAGCAATAATGACGGCTTTTCAAAAGCAACAATCAGAACTCAATGACTCGCCGTAGAGAGCTCTTCAGGACAAAAGATGGCGCTCTTCTGGAGCTGGCTGACGTGTGGCTTGGCAGAGGAAGATCCGCTCCTAAAACACCGCCGGCATCAATCACATCTGCCTTCTGCATTTGTCGGATTGATTTTAGGATCCGGTTTCATGTTCAGAAATTGCTGCTCGACACATTTTAAAACATTGAAAATCTTGACTAAACATCCGCTCCAGAACACTGTACAGGGCACGATGTCACACCAGAACACATTGGTTTTCATACTATTCACACGCCCTTATCTGTGTCAAATGAATGCTTGTCATCCTAATAAACCTGAAACAATATATGCACAGATCCACAAACACTCAACGTTAGAGGACGATCACATCCCAACATAAAGGTTCAGATTTATGATTTGAAATGCTCAAAGTGCTTGACTGGGTTGGCACGTACCTGACACTAACTCCCGTCTGCTTTCAAAAACACAGAAATCCCACTTAAGAAAATACTATAGTAACCTTTAACGTGAGTTTTTACTATAGTAAACGACGGTAAATTGTAGAATTCTGTAGTTTGTTATAGTCATTAGTACACTTTGTTAATGTATACTATAGTCTTCTGTGGTATAGTGAATATAGTTTCATATTTAATACATTTTTTGGTTTTTGAGTTTGAGCTGTCTTAAATGAAAAAACTTCAAATATCTTAAGATATGTCCGTGCCATTGTTTAGTCTCAAGATGCACACCAGTAATGTTATTTTCTAAAAAGCGACTTTAATATCCTACTTTTCTAAGGCCTAGTCCTGGCTTAAGCTAAGCCTTGTCTGCGAAACCGGGCCTATGAGTTTTACTACAGCTTACCATAGTAAATCTATACTGTACACTACACTATTTTTACGATTCTTTTCTGGATTTGAACACAAAAAGACTGAAATGACACATTGAAATGGATATTTCTCAACGCAGATGGTGATGAAGGAATGTGATCAGATCAGGTGTCCTGTTCTACCCGTCATCAGTGAATGACCTGTGAGCGCTCATGTGAGACAAGATGAAACTTCACCCTGATGCGGTTTCACTTCAGCACACACACACATGACAAACACTTCGGCTTCTGCTGCTCTCACACATTTCTACAGCTCACATGTGTTCAGCAGAACGAGCATCACTGTTACTGTCCCAGAACAGCCTAGCAACCACCTGAAATAACCTAGCAACCACTTCCTGATATCCCTGCAGAAACTTTTGTGCACACAAACACCACTAAGACTTTCTTCATGAAATGTATAAACGGAGCTATTGCGATAGTTTGGACACAATGATTAAGTCAGACAGTCAAGGCGGCACAGGGGATTGTGGGTAAATGAGTTTTAGCCCTGAGGGATGCTTCTTATCTTCTGTGGACCTGAGGCAAGAGAAGTCCTCAAAGACCTTGACGACAGATATGAAAATGGTCCCGGAAGAAACGCCCAAAACACTTTCTTCTTTGTGTTGCATGCTAAACACACTGCAGTCTAAAACTATACAACACACACACACGCACACACACACACACACGCACACACACACACACAGCTCACCCATGGTGACTATAACATTTCTGGCAGTCAGTAAAACAGTGATTTGTGTAAGTAGGGCAGCGTGTGTCACATGACTGAAGTTTGAAGTGTAACATTCTACATATCACACACACACACTTATCAAGTTACACACGATACAACACACGTACAGGAACACAACATCTTTATATCACACACACACACACACTTATCAAGTTACACACGATACAACACACGTACAGGTACACAACATCTTTATATCACACACACACACACACTTATCAAGTTACACACGATACAACACACGTACAGGTACACAACATCTTTATATCACACACACACACACATATCAAGTTACACACGATACAACACACGTACAGGTACACAACATCTTTATATCACACACACACACACACATCAAGTTACACACGATACAACACACGTACAGGTACACAACATCTTTATATCACACACACACACACATATCAAGTTACACACGATACAACACACGTACAGGTACACAACATCTTTATATCACACACACACACACACATCAAGTTACACACGATACAACACACGTACAGGTACACAACATCTTTATATCACACACACACACACATATCAAGTTACACACGATACAACACACGTACAGGTACACAACATCTTTATATCACACACACACACACACATATCAAGTTACACACGATACAACACACGTACAGGTACACAACATCTTTATATCACACACACACACACTTATCAAGTTACACACGATACAACACACGTACAGGTACACAACATCTTTATATCACACACACACACACATATCAAGTTACACACGATACAACACACGTACAGGTACACAACATCTTTATATCACACACACACACACATATCAAGTTACACACGATACAACACACGTACAGGTACACAACATCTTTATATCACACACACACACACATATCAAGTTACACACGATACAACACACGTACAGGTACACAACATCTTTATATCACACACACACACACATATCAAGTTACACACGATACAACACACGTACAGGTACACAACATCTTTATATCACACACACACACACATATCAAGTTACACACGATACAACACACGTACAGGTACACAACATCTTTATATCACACACACACACACATATCAAGTTACACACGATACAACACACGTACAGGTACACAACATCTTTATATCACACACACACACACATATCAAGTTACACACGATACAACACACGTACAGGTACACAACATCTTTATATCACACACACACACACATATCAAGTTACACACGATACAACACACGTACAGGTACACAACATCTTTATATCACACACACACACACATATCAAGTTACACACGATACAACACACGTACAGGTACACAACATCTTTATATCACACACACACACACATATCAAGTTACACACGATACAACACACGTACAGGTACACAACATCTTTATATCACACACACACACACATATCAAGTTACACACGATACAACACACGTACAGGTACACAACATCTTTATATCACACACACACACACATATCAAGTTACACACGATACAACACACGTACAGGTACACAACATCTTTATATCACACACACACACACATATCAAGTTACACACGATACAACACACGTACAGGTACACAACATCTTTATATCACACACACACACACACTTATCAAGTTACACACGATACAACACACGTACAGGTACACAACATCTTTATATCACACACACACACTTATCTGCCATGAGTCATACACTTCTAAATACGTAAATACGGTTCAGATGAAGTAAGAATGAACAGTATAGTTTTAACCGCATTTATTCCTCTTTGTTAATGTTAGTTCATGTCAGCGCGATTCTTTCTGTTAGTTCACTGTGCATCTTAATGTTAACAGTTACAACTTTTGGTTTGAAATATTTGAGTAAATGTTGAAATGAACATGAGCTGAGATGACTAAATGCTGCAGAAGAAGTGTTCACGTTATGCATTTCACTCGTGTTAATAAACACAAGCTTATTGTAAAGTGTTACCAGTAATACTTAAAAAAATCACCCGCTTGCGATTTAACACGCAAACAATGACGCTTCAGTCTCTAGAAACCTGACGTTCAGTTTGTGATACACACATGAACCAATGGCGTCCGCTTTTAAAGACGTCTCGTATATGAGAATCACAAGAGCACACTGGGAAGTGTACTGTGTTCACTGGGGTGGGGGGGAGGTGGGCTGCTCGGGGCGTTGCTGGTTTCCGTCGGGAGGAGAAGACTCAAGAGTAATGGCCTACTTCAGGGAGAAAAGGCAGGTTTACTCGGTTTACCCTGCTGCTATGTAAAATGCATTATAGAGACGCATTAAAGCAGGGTTGGGTCAAACAGATTGAATATAGATGCTGATCATGTTTGAGAGCGTTAGTGCTCACGTGGACATAAACAGAACGATCCCATCATGAATGTGGCAGATTTCTTTGTTTAAAACACTGTGACTAAAACATGTCAGCATTATAATAAGTGTCATGATGAAAGTGTTGGTTTATAACCTCAAGCTTTACTGAACAATAACCAGCAGTATCACATCTCACGAACTGAAGACAAACCAGTTTAACACAAAAGCCAAACCCTGAGGATCTGAACTCAATCTCTCAAATAATGCTGCTGCAAGATACAAAGACAAATGACATCTCCATCACATCATCTGTGAGTAAACCTGAAGATCTGGACTCATCTCAGAAGAGAAAAACTCGCTAGTCCAAGAACAAACAGTTACTCAGAAGTTCATATTTAATGTACAAATCAAGGTTAGTTTTAGTTTACTAAAATTAAAACTTTGTAAAGGTTTCTGTTCATTGAAATAAAAAAGATTGACCTAAAAATGACTTCACCAAAGGGAAAATCGAAATGTTGCCTCAAAAATAAACTATATTATAATAATAAACAAAAAGTAAAAAAACTAAAAGAATATTATATAGCAACATAAAAAATAAACAGATAAATTATAAAATGATAAAAGCATATACATAAATTGCTAAAACTTAAACATAAAAACGAAAAATCTAATAATAAAAGCTCATTTTAAATATTAATAAAACTAAAATATAATAAACAAGTAAACAAAACTATAATAACTCTGGTACAAATCAATGAAGCATTTTGTGACCGACCACAGCAAAGAAACAAAAAAGAATCAAAACTATGATTCATAAAGTCACATTTGACTCTTTAAGGATCAGAGACCAAACTTGCCATTACAAGTGATGCTATATGGTTTCATCTGTTTTATGTTGGTTAATGTGGGATTGACAGGTTGAGGTGCACTGGTTAACTGGTTAGGGTTTGATTTAGTGTTAAAACACAAACAGAAGGATCTGAATAAACTTGATCATTTTGTAGACGCTGATAAAGCTGAACATAATTATTCAGATTGTAAAGCAGCGGTGAGGAGCGATCGCTCGGGTCCTTTGGGTGCCGACTGTCAGATACCACAAACAATGGCTTTCAGTTTTTTCTTCCTTTCACTCTCCTTTTACTCGTCCATATCTGGAGGTTTTTGTCAGGATAAATAATGGCATAACACTCAACTGGCAAGTGGAGAAGATGAGTTTGTCAGCCTTCATTTGGCAGCGGGTAACAGCTATTGTCTAACATATGCACAGCAGCCCACACGAGACACACCAGAGCACAAGCAACAGGAAATTACATCGCCTGTTCAATAGACCAATGAGATTAGACACACAGAGCGAGAGAGAATTACCATAGAAATGATGTTTCAAGCCCAAAACTCTGCGGCTGCCGTTTTACTTCACTAGCTCAGAATGAAACAGAAAAAGAAAAGTGAATTCATTTCTTTTACAGCATTCATGACATTTATAATCACAGCTTTGTTTGCTCACACAGATCTCTCGCCCTACAGAGAATTATGATGATTAACATGTGTGAATTTATCATCATCTGTTTTTCAGTGAAACATCAAGATTCAGAGACAGATGAACACTAATGCAACGCTCAATATTCAGATGACTTCATCTTACATCTTTACACAACAACGATATACTAAAATAACAAAGTTTGTTCTTCCTTTACATGCTTCAAAAAAGAAACTAAAATGTTATATTATGCACACTAGGACAAACTACAAAGGTGTTTTTGTATAAATGTTTTCCAAATCATTTTTCATCTTATCAGGCCCCCAAAACGGACAAAATATGTTTACTATGATGATTAATATTTTGCTCCATAGTCGTGTAAAATCCCCCCGCGGAGCACTTTGTAGATTGTTGATTCTTGCAAATCTGCTATATAAAAATATTTTAGTACAGGAAAATATGCAAAGAAAAAAAAATGTAACACAGAATATATAGATAGCTTCTAGTATTTTACTGCACTGCATTACAATTAAACAAGAATAATAATGTGCACTATTAATAAAAGAGTTATTGAGTGTGAGTTTGCAGTGTATGTGTTTTTTCATCTCTCTCAGGTGCAGGTTAGATAAGACAACACTTCATTGTAAGCGAGCTGAATGTAAAGTCTCCACGCATGAATAACAATATATTAACAGTCTTGCCAAAGTTATCTGCCGCACCATTTACAGCGACATGAGCCATTGTTGATACAGGAATGGACATGTCACATTGCTTTATAATCCAATAATAGAAGAACA
Organism: Triplophysa rosa; assembly: GCF_024868665.1. Classification (NCBI taxonomy): domain Eukaryota; kingdom Metazoa; phylum Chordata; class Actinopteri; order Cypriniformes; family Nemacheilidae; genus Triplophysa; species Triplophysa rosa. The sequence continues at coordinate 368,546 of NC_079912.1, read as the reverse complement.
GCAAACTGTTTGGATTGAGCTTATGTAGCAGAAAAACTCACTCTTCACTGCAACATCAGCAAACACACCTCACAAAGTTCATGAACGGACCAAATGGCAGCACACAATCATCCATCCTCATCCTCAACATCTGAACACATGACAGATATCACATCACACTGTGAGCAGCTGTGATGGGAAATCTTTATTTTCCAAGGTCTGCTAACTCAAATACAACATGAGTTCTGTATGTTCTGTGTGTCACGGCTCTCATCACAAGTGAACGCAATGCTACAATTGGACAGATGAGCAGAGCAGTGACACCACAGAGGAGTGACACCACAGAGGAGTGACACACAGAGGAGTGAAAGACAGAGGAATGACACCACAGAGGAGTGACACACAGAGGAGTGACACCACAGAGGAGTGAAACACAGAGGAATGACACCACAGAGGAGTGACACACAGAGGAGTGAAACACAGAGGAGTGACACACAGAGGAGTGACACACAGAGGAGTGACACACAGAGGAGTGACACCACAGAGGAGTGACACACAGAGGAGTGACACACAGAGGAGTGACACACAGAGGAGTGACACACAGAGGAGTGACACACAGAGGAGTGACACCACAGAGGAGTGACACACAGAGGAGTGACACCACAGAGGAGTGACACCACAGAGGAGTGACACACAGAGGAGTGACACACAGAGGAGTGACACACAGAGGACACCACAGAGTGATAAGCTCCTGTGACACCGGGCGTGAGCTGATCGGTATCATCTTGTCAAAGCGACTGACAGTCTCCAAACTCATCTAATGACCTTCCATAGCGGCCCGTGTACATTTACAGCCAAAACACGCTGCACCCTTCTTCACAACACTTTACAGGGTGTCAGGTGGATGTTTGTGAGATGTGCGCAGGCTCTGCAGATGCTGAAGTCGCTGCTGATAAAAGCTGCGGCAGCTGCAGAAAACCAGAATCATTTTCTCATGAAAGAGCTGTTGTTCTAAAGGTGACTTTGACTCGGGTTTTCACCTCGGGGAGAGATTTACTTTTTCATTTCCAGCGGGATCAACGCCTTTAATTTTCCTGTTGGGAGAAATGCTGAGGAGAGAGAGAGAGAGAGAGAGAGAGAGAGAAACAGCTCTTCCATCAAAACACCATCACTGTAACGTTACCTCTATTACGACTAAAAAACGACTGAAATCTGCACACTTTCCAAAGCTTGTGAATAAAGCACAGAGAGTGAAAATAAATGAAAGTTTCAAGAACATGTCAAGGATGTCAGGACCATATTTCACAACAAAATTAAAGAACAATTAATAATTCATTTGCTTAATTCTTCACTAACATTCTAATGAATATCATAACTGAGAATAAAAAAGCACTAATAAAACATCTATTTTCTTCAATAACTGTCTTTTCTGGTGTGAAATATGACGTTCATGAGATGGATGGACTGGATAAGAGACATTTGTGTTATTTGATTAAGCAGAAATCATGTGAAAGGTTTTCTGAGAGCTGCTCTCAGGGCTGGATGCAGGAGAACCGAGCGTGAAAATCAGACGTGTAAAGAGAAGAGAAACACAGCTGGACGTCTGCAGGAGAGACCAGAATCTGCTTGAGTATGTGCCCTAAAACATATCTTTATCAGTCACTCATATCACTAATATTCCATGATCACATTATAAAATATACTCTAATGTATTTACTTGATCATCCTCTCATGTGAGTCAGATCTGATTGTTCTATTTGATCTTTACAGGACGGACTGATAAATACTGAACTGAACATCATGAACAAACCTGCAGATCTGTTCTCATTTCACAAGTGAAGAGCGTTTACGGAGACGTCTTGAAGGGATAGTTCTCCCAAAAACTTCTGTCATCCTTTACTCATCTTTGAGTTGTTCCAAATCTGTATAAAAGTCTTTGTTCTGAAGAGCACAGAGAAAGATATTTGGAAGAATGCTCATAACCAAACAGTTCTTGGACCCCATTGACTCCCATAGTAGGAATAATGACAATGGTAGTCAGATGTGCCACAGAACTGTTTGCTGTCCTACATTCTTCAAAGTATCTTCTTTTGTGTTCAACAGAACAAAATTTATACCGATTTGGAACAACTCGAAGGTCAGGAAATGATGACAGAATTTTCATTTTTGGGTGAAGTTTTTCAATTTTTCAATGTAATTTAAGAACTCAAAAAATGTGAGCCATAAACTCTATAAATGTTCAGATGATACATTCAGAATATAGATTTACAGAACATATGTGTATATATGGTGTTTCACATGTCTATAATTCATGTCATATATGTGACAGAGATCAATGCAGACACACAATAAATAATTCAACGTGTTAAATAAACAAAAGACATTTAGAAAATATTGAAAAACTGTCATATGTGACTGAGGGACGTTTGATCTGGCCTTTATCACTTCTGTCTTATTATACAAAATCCTTCAAAACACAGTCTGTAGTAAAAATGATGAAGTGATTCTTGCAGAAACCAATAAGACAGAGAGATCACTGATGAGATCTTTTTAATATCTCAGTTATTTCTCCTTGACATCAATGACATCCAAAGGAGAGCAAACGAAACGTCTCATGTGTGTCTCAGATATTTCTCCTGAGAAATCGGACAAATGTGTGTGTGTGTGTGTTAAATTCATCCGCTGTGATGTTCTGTGATCAGAGGTCAACACAGATCACTGCAGGTATGTCTGATATTGTGAGGTCACACGAGAGGTCTTGGGTTCAACAGATGTGTGAACACCCCACCCCAGAGCCCCCCCCCCCATCTCACACACACACCCTTCAGACACCTGCTGACATCTGTCTACACCACAGATGATCAACTGTCTCCCTGTGCTGAATTACCACAACGTTGCGGCCAATTATCTGCCGTCTACACATGAACATGACAAATTGACACATGCCCAAACACCCACTCATCAATACCATTTATCAATAATCACTAGATCAAATATCATTCTGTATGATTCTGTTAGATACCGTGAGGCAGAGCAAAAGAGTATATGCTAATGACCGAACGGATGACTTTAATAAAATGCTAATATATGTAAATGTATTTGTCGTTCCTCTCATCGTCGCTTTGAGGGTCTCTCAGCCGATTGGTTGATGAATCATGTGATGGGCTAATGGGCGGTTAGAGCACAGGCTAATGGAAAAGCGATTAGCCTGGCGTGGGCGCCCCTGCGTGTGCTCTAATCACAACAGTCATTGAAAATAAGAGTCATTGCACCTGTTTAATTACTGAGATAATTGCGTGTGCTTTGCTCGTGGCCCGGGGGTCCGGCACCATGATGCTAATGTGCCCGCTGCTTTGACAAACCTTTAATAACCCTAATGTGTCTCTCTACCATTAGAGGGGAAACACCGCCACCCCTCCAGGTGTGAGACATCGGCGTGTCAGTGAGTCTCGTGCTGCGCCCGAAGACACATCGTGTAAACAACAACACATGCAAGTGTTTATTTATTGCAATGAATTTAGATTTAGCATCAACACACAACCAGACACACACACGGTGCTCATCCGGTTACAGCACACCAGCCCATAATATTCCAGCAGCAGTATATGACAGAAGAGCTGCTCACCTGCACATTTAGTTCTGGCTCTGAGCGGTGGTCCAGGTGCTCCGGTTCCGCCCTCATTGGGTCGAGTGAGCAGGACACTGATCTCATACTCTGTGTCGGGGTCCAGGTGACCGATCTTATGGTTGGGTTTGTCTACGGGCTGATTGTCGATCAGACTGCCCGACAGCGTGCGATACTCCACCTCTTTCTCTATGATGGGACCGTCACCGTTGATGGAGTTGGCGTTGAGCTGAATCCACAGATAGGTGGCGCCCACAGCGGTCAACTGAGGAGGAGCGATGGGCACTGGAGGCTCTGAGTGAATAAAGAAGGATTGATTTACGTCCTATAGTAGGTCCTACAGTATATATCATGTGTTTGTTCTTTTGTCTACAGCAGGAGTCTTCAACTAAAATTGCTTGAGGTCCAGTAAACGATCCCTCCTTACCAGCAAAGGTCCGGACAATTAACTACCTAAAAACATGAATTGTTTATTTCTTTGGTCTGCCAAAAACCATCATGTCTTTTCATATCTATACGACGGCATTACAATGTCTGACAACAATATAATGATGGAAAATGTGCAAAATGCCCTAATCTCTAAACCTGCACTGAACATACATTCATTTCAACATGAACAACTTTAAAAGAAAACTAAAGTGTTGTTTTGTGCTGAGCTGAGATGAACAAATAGCAGCATCAAGTTGTGACTGATCATCCTCTGATAACATTTCAGCTCTTCTGGTGGCTGGTGCAGCTGAAAGGGGGGTTTGTTTAATAGTTTCTTATAGTTCATGTCTTTATTTTCCTTCTAAACGTGTTTCACACGCAGCCTTCATGCACTCTTTTACTATTTCACCATCAGTAAAGGGCTTGGTATGTTTCCTAAGATCCACTGTATTCTTAGTGAACATTCATATGCTCGTTGTTGGGCGGTAAGTGAGTGAGGAAGGACCCGTGTAGATCGCTACTACTGGGCTTTGAGCTCATCTATTTCCGTGTCCTTACCTCGGACTGCTGCGGGTAAGTTTCTTCAAAGTGTCTCTGTCTAATTTCATAATGCCGTTTCCACTTTTGACAACCGCAACAGACTCCGAGCAAATGAGACAAACCGGCCTCATGCATGTCGATGCACGACCCATTCATCTTGGAAAACATGGTTTTCAGCGTCAACTTTTCTAACTTTTGAAAAGGACACTATTTTTCAGTCACTGAGAGTTACATCTGTCTGTGCGCTGTGCAGCGAGTCTGTCTCGGCTTTATGATTCTTTAATATTATTGTAGCGAGGAAGGCAGGACAAGAGCCGTGGGGCAGGAAGGTGGGGCCAGTGGCGTGAGTGATAATGAGTATCCGCTGTACGCGCACCGGTCTCGCATGCCTCACGGGGGAGCTCGGGAGCATAAGAGGACGAGCGACGACTACCCTCAGCCAAAGAAGCCACCGCCAACCGCCAGGAAGTGGAGGAGGGGCGGGCCGTCCCCCCGATGTCCAGCACCACCGCATAGCACCGCGAGGAAGAGCCTCTCGGCTGGCTGAGGACCGAACGACAGCGTGTCGGGGAACCAGACTTTTTTTTTCCTCTCTCCCCTCTCTCGTCCCTGTCGCTCGGGGTGCTCCCGGCTCCGTTCTCTCATCTCGTCGGTGCGTACCTCCAGGCGCTGGGGCTCTCAAGGGGGCCCCCCCGGGGGGGAGTAAGCACAGGCGCGGTGGTACCCCCCGGCCTGTGAGGGGCGATGGGGGTATGTAGCGAGGAAGGTGGGACGAGAGCCGTGGGGCAGGAAGGCGGGGCCGGTGGCGTGAGTGATAATGAGTGTCAGCTGTACGCGCACCGGTCCCGCGTGCCTCACGGGGAGCTAGGGAGCATAAGAGGACGAGCGACGGGACTGCCGACGAGAGAGGACCGGGCCCGGAAGTGTTAAGTTTTGTTTATGTTCGTGTGGCCGGCAGTCGTCCGTGAGGGGCTGCCGGCCTGTTTTTACTGCTATTTATTGTTTATTCATTTTGGATTAAAATGTTTAAATGTTCGCCGGTTCCCGCCTCCTTCCTTCCCGTTTTATTGAGCTTTGCTACAATTATTACGAAGACATCTCTGCTACTGGAAAAAATCGTAATGTTTTAGATGTATAACTGATGTTTTTTTGTTTTTTTTTGGTTATTTGCATTGTGCAATTTTATACTATTATATATTGTAATTTACCCTATTGATGAATAAAAAAAAAAGAGTCTGTATCGGCTCTCTTCACTCATCGATTAACTGTCCGTGGTGCCGTAGGACCCAAACTGCTACTGAGCGGACCTTGATGTGCCTGGCATAAATTTGATTGCATTACAAAATAACGTTAGGCGTTCATTTATTTATTACGTCAAAAGGCTTTGAGGTCCGGACAGATCATCTCTGTGAGAGCATCTCACAGAGTCCGCTAGTTGATGATCCCTGACCTACAGTATCACACTCACTGTACTGTACATCATTACAGTTCGATTGAGTCTTATGTGGCCACAATGTGAGCGACTGTGTGTTAGAAAACACCCAAAGTGAGTGAAATCTACTGATGAGGGTTAATGACTTCAACCAATTAATTTCCTGACATTCTCTGTTTTACATTTGAGCCCAATTTCATTACAGACCACCCCCACGGCCCTGCTCCATTTCACCCGTGACCCATTTCACAGCCAACCGGAACCACACGCACGCACGCACACACACACACACACACACACACACACACACACACACACACACACACACACACACGCACACACGCACACACGCGCACACCACACACACACACACACACACACACACACACACACACACACACGTGTAAGAAACACTCATCAGTGCATGAAAATCTATTAAGCGGTAGAAGTCGGTTTATTGAGCTCATCTGGAGTCTGTGAATGATGTTTCTTCATTACAGAGATTGGGTTTTAATGTTTTACATCTCGTCCCATAATGACTTCAATCTCAAACGTGTGTTTTCAGAGTTTTCTCTGTCTAAAAATGGTCTGTCAAATCTCTCATCTTCATTTTTTTCCAAGCAAACTGATTTAAAAGAGAAAGTTTACATTCTTTCAGGACAGATTCTGAGCACACAGGTACTGACATACTTCTAAAAACACAGAGATAATTCAACTGCCATAAAATACAAAAACATCTCCTACAATTCTAAAATCACTTAGAGAAGATGTTGTTACTATGGAAACAGGAAGTGCATCAATCCCCAAAACATAAACCGTGACAGTGTCAGTGTTTCAACACAGTCAAACTACTTACTCGACATATTTATATATTTATCTCTAATATTTCATATTGGAACTTATAATCAACATGAATATTTTATTATTGTGATTCGTCTTACTGCTGGTGGGTTTAGTTCAAAACACTTATCTCCCGAAAATATTATTCATTCTCATGTGTTTGTAAACTTCAGTGGAACGCAACAGAAGATATTTTGAGAAATGTCTCAGTGGTTTTGTGTTCATTCAATAGAGTTCAGTCTTGTTTGATGATCAACATTCTTCAAAATATCTTCTTTTGTGTTTTGTAAAAGAAAGAAACTCGTACAGGTTTGACATGAGGACGAAAAAACTTTAATAGTTCAATTGGGATGACATGATACAAGCTGGATGTGAGAGTTTCAGGACGGCGGTGTGTGTGAATATGATGTGTGTTGTGAGGATGGATTGAGAGCTGAACTGAAGGAGCAGGTTTGTGGTGTACAGGAGGCACACAACAGTGTATTGATTTGAAGTGTGGAGAATGCCAATTACAGCTGTGGTAATGAAGCATCCATCATCCTGACAGCTCTGTGCAGGTGTGACCAAACACACGCGCCACTACACCCATGCCAACAACAACAACACCTCTCTCTCTCTTCTCACAGTCTCTTGAGTCATGAGGTTAAAATGATACTGTTGCAAATGTCATAAAAATCAGCTTGTGGTGTTTTAAACAGCAGATTCAATTCTGATCAGTCTCACTATTGCTCATTCTGGTCTCTTTCTCCGCTCTAAAATATCATATCTGACAAGTTAAAGAACTCCCGCCTGCTCTTTTACACACCGCACACGCTCCCTGAGGTCTAACATCTTCATTTCACTCCAGCAGACACACAACACAACAGGCTCTATTTTAATGATCTAAGCGCATGGTCTAAAGCGCACGGCACAGGTGCACTCATGGCGTTTCCCAATCTACTTTTGCTAGTTTAACAACAGGGAAACGCTCGGCGCGCACAGGCGCATGGTCTAAACGGCTTGTCCCGATTCTCTTAATGAGTCATGGGTGTTTTTTTGGCGTAACGTGCAGTAAACCAATCAGAGTGTCATCGCTCATTCCCTTTAAGAGCCAGTTGCGCTCGTGCCATGGCGGATTCGCTATTTACACGGTGGAGTTTGCAAGAGCAAAGACTGGACATTTCTCCAGAGAGGAAACGCATCAGCTCCTGCGTGAGGATAAAGCGCGCGAGCAGACCAAACAGGACAAGCCAGATTTTTATCTTTTTGTAGGCTACACAATAATAATCTTTTACATTGTAATCGATTAAGTTTTACATTTTGGCATGTTTGTGTGCTGCTGTGCACCCCTCTGTGTGTAATAAACAAAGTGAAAGCTCATTGTGGACTCGACCAGAGGTGCATTTTCTACTAACGCGCTCTTTAAATAACCCAAAAAATATTGCGCAATTAACTTTAGGCTTTAGAGCAGGTTTGAGTTGGTCTACGGCGCAGTCTATATTCACTTCCTCAAAATAGCAACACACCAATAATGCGCCTGAACACACCTCTTTTTAAGACCAGCACACCCATGGGCGCACAAATGAGCGCAATGAATTTGCTATTTAAACAAAGCGGTGCAGGCCGGGAAAATGAGAACTGGCTGAAACTAGCAAAGGCTGAAACTAGCAAAGGCTGAAACTAGCAAAAACACTTGCGCCGCACCTTGCGCCGGGTGTACGATAGGGCCCAACACAATGGCTGTGTCCGAAATCGCCCACTATACCCTCATTCACTATTCCCTACATTAGTTCACTAATATAGTCCACTTTAAGGAGCGAGTGAAAACGAGTGAATAAATTCGGACACTCGATGCACTGGAAACGCTGCGGGTGCCATCTTCTGCCGAGAGGCGGGAAATCATTTAGTGCGAGCATCACGATAGATGGCTAGCAGCTAGCTGTGAGACAGTGGCGGAGTCAGAGGGGGTCCAAGGTGGCACTGAACACCCCTGACATCCAATTGGCCACCCTGGGTGCCACCCCAAAATTTGATTCGCTACTTATGTTGATTGACATCTGATTTCACCTTTCGTTGAACAACGCTTTTATTTTGACTTTCGGGGCCCATGCTTGCACGTGACGTCACCGCACATGCAATTCAAGCGAGTCTAGTTGAGAATGAGAATGGAAAAAAGTTATGCGATGGATCGTACAGCGCGAAATCTGAGATTTATTTTTAAAGACTGACGAAAGAGAGAAAAGAAGCAAATGGGCCGCTGCAATTTACTAAACAAATGGAATATTCAAAAGTACCCGCTTGCTTGCTAGCCATTTCAAGTCCGACCCAGCCAGGTACGGTTTTTTGCTGAACCATACCATTATAATGTTATCTACCTACTTTCTAACGTTACACTTTTAAATGTTGCGTAAATGTAAAGTTTTCCCAGCGTTTTGTAAGCTTAGATAAATATAAACAGTGTTGGGAGAGATCCTCTGTTTCTTTCAACATTCTAAGCAGGTGTACTTCATATAAACTTTAGAAGGAAGGAATATGTTTCCCTCTTTAGCCTTGGCTTTAGGATTCCTAAACAACTTTTCATTGTGTAAGTTTATGTTAGGCTCCATTAACAGATAGTAAATCGGTTCCCAACATAACATACATTGTTTACATCAGGGTCAGAAATTAACAGAGGCTTTGGAAAAAATGACAACAAGGTGAACAAATCTGCGCTCCAAGTTCAAGACAAAAGAGGAAAAATAGTCCATGCATAATAAAAAACTAGCTATGACAGTCGCAGTCTAAATAAGATTTAGGTGAAAATGAACGAATGTGGATGACAGCTTCTTTGCTCTGCTACAGCTTTGAGCATTACAGCCAATCAAGTTCAGGGTATGAATATTCTGACCAATCAGAGGCGTTTAAATGATTCACCGGTGAAGAAGAGCTGTGCTGAAGCACGTCACGCTCAAAAGGTTTATCATTAACCACGTACGGATACGATGTAAGAAAGAGATTCATTAGTCAGACTCTTTACTGTATTACCTGAAGCCATTGAGTGTTTTAGTGATGTTGGATGTTCTTTGTTCGTTTTCTACATATTTCCTGTTTGAATAACTGCTTTTTATGTTCCTTAGAGAATCAAAAAAGCAATAAAACAGCATTACAATAATTCATAAACGCTTCTCGGCTTGTTTTGTAGCGTGTAATGCATGTGACAAGTGTTCATGTATCCTAATATCTGAAAGTAGTAATCAAGATGACAACATCAAGGGCAATAATCAACATCAATGATTTGTTTTAATCTTGCAGTCCTATGGATTGAGTTTGTTTTATCAGATATATGCTGCTCTGATCCACATCAGTTTAAAGACACCTCTGGTGCTGCTTTGTTTCTTATCAGGATTTATCAAGTTATCAGGATTAAGCTATGTTTTCAACATTTTCATTATTTATATTTTATTGTTTATTTCATCTACATACATTTAGAAGTAAATTATCACTTGTACCTCTTATCAGCAATCCTAGGATTTATTTTTTTACAATTTGATGCCAGGTCAGAGTTAAACACACATTTTCTGTCATGGTCTGTGGACCCCCTGAAGTAGCCTTGGCCACCCCCTGGCCACCCCATATATTAAACTCTAGCTCCGCCACTGCTGTGAGTGTACATCGGTTGTACAGTCGTTATTACGATGCATTGTGGGGATTGAATGAGTGCACTCAGTAATGTCCACTATGAATTCGGACACCACTAAAAATGGATGTCCCCTCAAATAGTGCACTATATTAGGGTATAGGGGGCTATTTCAGACACAGCCAATGACTTCACAAAAGAGCAGGGACACTTCAGACGGGCTGTCAGTGACCAACACACACACACACACGCACGCACACACACACACACACACACACACACCACATCTGAAATGGGGTCAAGGATGTATTAAAATTAAAAAAGTTACTCCCTGCTTTTTTTTCAGAACACTGAAACTTCTTTCCACTAATTGAAACTTTACAAAACTTTACAAAACTGAACATTTGCACAGGCGTCACACAGATGACAACATGAAGCTTTTACACATCACAGTGAACACACATTTGACCTCAGATCACACTCGCTGTTACTGAACCTCTGACCTCAGGGCTGTGCGTGTGTGTGTGTGCACCTGTCACACACCCAGTGGCCAGTTAAAATAATAGACTTGTGCAGCCACACCCCAAAACCTCACACACACTCCCGGATGGCACACGTGGTGATTGCTGTGATCTGATGTCTTCATGTGGTTTGTGATTGGAACTGGTTGAAGTTTGGAGGATTTTCTGATGGTTTCATGAGGGAACTGAATGTAATGTGATGTGACAATAACCTGAATACACTAGAAATGGACCTGTGGCCGTGTGTCATGTGATGCAGCCGCTGGCAAATGTCCTCCTCTGAATGTCAAGAATTACACAACTTACCCCTGAATCGCTTTTCTTTTTCTCTCTTTAACTTTCTGACACACACACTCGTACACACACTCCCGCTCACACGCACAATCTTCTGTTTGTTTCAGTGTGAAACTCACTCTTATTTACAAACACACACATGCTTACAATGTGTTTGTGTCTAAGGAACTGTTATGTGTGTGCACATGTGTGTATGTACATCCCAGGAGTTGTAACGTGTGTGTGTGTGGGGGGGGGGCAAGAGAAAGGAAAGATGCACTAAATGATTTATGAGTCTCATTGTTGTCTCACGAGAGCAGGTCAGTCTTGTTAACCCGCAGGCATCTCTCTCTCTCTCTCTGAGCGCTGTGTCACCCATCACTGCCCTTGGCCAACTCTCAGCACAATTGCACCAAACACACACACACACACACACACACACACACACACTCACACACACACTCTTTAACACAGCGCTTGCATGAGGTGATCTCAAACAGTTACACTGCAGAATGAGGTGATATTTAATGAAGTAGTAAACATGTAAACTAATATAGTTTGTTAAATCAATGTGAGGTCATGAGAGAGTCAATGTTAGTGTGATATATGAGCACAGAGACGCAGCTGTAATGAAACATGATGTGTCATTTCACATCTGTGAGAGAGAATAAACCTGAGCAAGATTCACAGCTCAACCCTCTTCTTTACAACCGTACATCACACACACACATATCAGATACACACACATACACACACACACACACACACACACACACACACCAACACGCACACACACGCACACACACACACACACACGCCACCCCACGCACACACACACACAACACACCACACAC
>NC_079912.1:336564-356430 GCF_024868665.1 Triplophysa rosa | reverse complement strand
CACACACACACACACACACACACACACACAGGCTTTGGTTGACTATCCCCGTGGGGACAGTCCATAGGCGTAATGTTTTTATACTGTACAAACTGTATATTCTATCCCCTATCCCTAACCCTATCCCTAAACCTAAAGATCATAGAACACTTTTTGCATTTGTAGATTTGTAAAAAATATTGTTCTGTACAATTTATTAGCTGTTTTGCCCATGAGGACCTCAATTTTGGTCCCCACGGTGACACGAGTCCCCATGTGTTGGTGTGTATTCAGGTTTAGGTCCCCACCGGGATATAGAAACATGAACACACATACACACACACACACACACAATTCTGTTGAGTGTGATAGTTGTATAGTTGTTGAGTAGACTTACGTTTGACCACCAGCGTGCCATAACTGGACACACCCACTCCATGGTCAGAGCGCACGACACAGCGGTACCGACCCGAGTCACCCTTGGTAGTGTTGACTATATCAAACGTGCCTGTATAACGTCTGGAGTTCACAGGTTTAGTGTCTTTCATATGAGCTTCACGTCCTCCGATACCCTGACAAAAACACATCACAGAGGTTTAAATAAAAGTTTTAATACGCAATCTGTCCTGCTTCTACTAAGTGTGGTTTAGACATGTTACTGTAATCACACACAGTTTACACATTCCACATGTGTGTTTATCTGAGCTGAGCAGATGAAAAAACACATCAACGTGAACATGAACCCTTCCTGCACTGAATATCTGACAGTCAGAACGAAAACACATCACAAACAAACAATGATGTTCAAGAATATAATAAAACTCAACAACACAAACATAATTCCAAATGATATTTTAACATTTCAGTCACACGTCAAAACATAAAACAACAACGCTTCTACCCTGTGTGTGTGTGTGATTGCGCGCGTGTGTGATTGTGTGTGTGTGTGCATGTGTGTGTGTGTGTGCATGTGTGTGTGTGTGTGCATGTGTGTGTGTGTGCATGCGTGTGTGTGTGTGTGTGTGCGTGCGTGCGTGCGTGCGTGTGTGTGTGTTTGTTTAGGCTGAGCTCAGATTTGATGCTTCTGTCTGTTTGTAAAGCAGAAATGTGGATCATGTCAGCCAGAGAAATGTTTGTTCTTCTCTGAACACACATACACACAAAACTGTGTTATTCAGACAACAACCTAGAATTGTGAATGAAAGATTACTGCACAACATTCACATGAACTACTGATGAAGTCTGGTGGTTTTGTCATTCAGAGACACACACAGGATGAGATGTGTTACCTGTAACCAGAGTTTGTAGTTGACGTGATCTCGGGGTTGTCCATTAATGGTGCACTGAAACACAGCCGTCTGTCGGGCGTTCACCTCCACGCCCTTAATGTGCAGGAAATGAGGCGTGTACACTGACAAACACACACATACACAAGCGTTAGCTCTTAACCATGGTGAAAACATTGTTCTGTTTATTTTCATACAGTAAGTGTAGGTGTAGAAACACAATGTGTCTTTATGATGAAACTGAACGATTACCATCATCATATACAGCAGGTACCTCAGAATACCATTAATACATCATAATACTGTGATAGCGGCTTTCATCTCCAGAGATTCCAGCTTTAGTTCTTGCTCTAAAATGACTAGGGGTGATCTCGAATAGTGGAAGATTGGATGCTTGGATCGGAGGAGCCTGATTGGACTACCAATCTCACAGTGGAATCTTCACAGAGGTGTTATGCAGTGGGGATCGTGTCATTTTGGTTATATGGGCAGTGGCGTAGCAGACGGGCACGCACTGCGCTATGTATGATGTAAAGAAATGGGAGATTTTTAGGGTTGGGTACCGAAACCCCCGGCGCATATGAGCGTGAGGTCTGACTATGGACCCAGCGCAGGATCGCATCTCTCTCCTCGTCTTCTGTGCTGTGAGACCGGTGAAGAGAAGCAGCACGTTCCGCACGCACCCGCAGATGACTTGCACATGAATGTGTGCACCGTTACCAAACATCTCACTCACTGAATGTTTGGGCATTTAAATATGAATGAACACTTTGTCTGTAAATGCACGTAGTCCGTTACTTAGACTGAACTTTGCGCTGCACGATACAAAATAAATAAATAAAGTCAAATAACCAAAATCACCATATATAGCAAGCACGGCGCAGACTTTTGGAACTGAAAGCAAGCGTGCGCGTCAGGGGGACGGAGAAAGAGCGCGCAGGAAAAAGGTGAAAGGGACTTTTTGACTGTTTAAATGGTGAGATGCTTTATTGCGTTCCTCCTTTACATGCGGTAAATAAAGTCACTTTATTGGTAGTTCATTGGAAATTATCGTGCTGTATTCCCATTTGTAAAAACAAATTCATTATTATCGAGTAGTTTTAAAAATAGTTTTGAGGCGAGATCTGGTCTAGTATTGTATGGCACAGCATTGTTACGTCATGTTTAAGGAACATTAATTTTAGTATTTGTGGCTTGTGTTTTCAAAATTATGTTCACCTGCATTTCAGTCATTTTGCCTAAACACATTATATTTGCACATTGTGACTTCTGGCTTATTTCGTTTATTTATTATAAAGGTATAGTCTGTTCTAAACAAATTCTGTAAATTAATGTGTGATTGTTTTTGGTGCATCAATGTTGTGCTGTACCCTTAACCACCTGGTGTTGTCCACACATGCACTGACACGTGCACACACACACGTCTGATTGGACTATCAGTCAACTATAGGCAAGACGTGACAGTTCTGATTTGACTATGTAAATTCTTAGTCGGGGACACCCCTAGAGATGACTCTTATGAATGAGTGAAAGATCAGGTGAAGTCTCCGTTAAACTGCAGCGATTCAATCATAAAATAAATCCACACGTCAGCTGTTTCAGCACTTTCTCATCAGGATATTACACGAGCCGCTCGGGTCAGAACATTTTCCTCTTAACTTCAGCTCAAGTTCAAAGAGAACGCTTTCCAGACGCAGCACTTAAGACAGAAGTGTAACGAAAAGGTCATGCGGACCACACACACACACACACACACGTGTTGGGTTTCCATGTTTTATGGGGACAGTCCATCGACACAATGGTTTTTATACTGTACAGACTGTATCTCATATTCCCTCCCCCTACCCCTAACAATCACACACAACTGTCTGCTCTTTTACATTTTCACAAAAGTTTTCACATTCTGTATGATTTATAAGCTTGTTTCCTCATGGGGACCAAAAAATGTCCCCACAAGGACAAGGGTTTTGGATTTTGCCATCTTTGTGTCCCCATACCGTAGGGTTTACCCTTCCCACACACACTCACACACTCTCACACACACATACACTCCTGCAAAAACAAACTGTTTCTAAATGTGCTCTAGAAATCTAGAAATAAAATCATTCAACTAAAACAATTGTTTGATGATTAGTTAACATGATCTAATATCCCATGTAGACCAGGGGCTGGTGGCATAAACAGCTTAGACTAGTCTAAGTCAGTCATCTCATTTTTTTCTTCAAGACTGGTCATAATTTCTTTAAATCAGTTACATAAAAAGGTAGATTGGGCTAACTGAAATCTGAAAAGTAAGACTGATTAGTCCTAACTAATTGCTAGTCAGTGAGACTAGTTGTTAAGACGCATTCATAATTTAGCGGCTATTTGTATGCAACTGGGCCCAGCTGACATCATTTCAGTGATTACATTAAAATATTCTGAAAATGGTCCTTCAGAATTGTTTATTTAACAGTACACAACCCTCAGACAAACACACATCTTTGTACATTTGTCAGAAATGACACATGATTGAGTGTTTTAGTAAACGTGTGTTCAGGATTGTGTGTGTGTGCAGCAGATAGTGATGATGTGTGTTCAACGAAACTTACTGCACTGATGACCCTGACGTGAGATTCCTTTGATGGCCAACAAACCACGATCTCCTGACGTCACCACTTCAAACACCAGCTGAACACACACACAGAGAGAGAGAGAATGTTAGGTACAAAGATTAAAACATTTCAGTGTACAGATAGAGTTTAATCTTCACTAATAGTGTTTATATGATCGCTTTTTCACATTCCAGAGGTGCTTTCACATAAGAAACGGTTTAATCGACACGCACACACACACACACACACACAGTCTGTCCAGCATCTGGAGACTGAGGTGTGTGTTGAGCATCACATGAGCGCTGGAGATGTTGACCGCTGCTCTCTGTGACTCTCATGAGACAGATCTTGCGTCTCTGGACGTTTGAAGGGTCAAATATCATCAGAGAAATGAGACCACATTAGGATTACCAGACGTCAAACTGAACAGAGTGTGGAGGAAACAAGTAAACGTGTGTGTGCGTGATGTGTATGATGTTCTCATTTATTCTTCTCTCTGATGTTAATCATTGTTCTGTGCGAGTGGTGTTCAGCGTGCTGAATCAAAACGCCTCGCTGCTTAATGTTTGAATCCATCTCCATCTGTTTGTCAATCAAATCTATTTCAGACACGAACATGAACTTTCTTCATACGGCGGTAACAAAGCTGAGGTCATTCTGATGAATCACGTCAAGTCTTCCTCCGGCCCACCGCCTTCATCACAGGTCATCTGAACGTCTCCTCTCACCTGTGATCGTGTTCAAATTATCCCTGCTAAAGATCCTAACAGCCGTGAGATTCTCATCTTCAAGCAGCACGCTATTATCAATTTCAAAAGAAGTGACCCGTATAAACTCAAAGCAATTAACAGCGGCCGTGTTCTCTCATTGTGAAGAAGGAGAAGAGCTCAACAGGAGACGAGAGAAAAACACAACCCCTGTCATTACAGAATAAGATTTGTGAGAAGCAGGTGCTTTCATCGTGACAAGCTCTGAAGATCCAGCGCTATTACACAAACCTGCAATTACTCCGGCATCGCACATCCCATCTAAAGCGTCACATTGTTCATCTCTGCAAGTATTTAGAAGTCACAATCCTATTTTACGCCGTACGCTGAAGTCAGAGAGACACGGCTCTCAGCAGATGGTGGGATTCTCTCCGAGGACCTCTGGACGCTTATGTCTTTCTGTCGGACACTCTCTCACGGGAGAGACGCACATTTGAGGAGCGTGTCTGAGCATCGAGGACTTCTGTTAGTATCATGAGAGTTCAATTAAAAGACCTGATGTTCATCTGAAGTTTCAGAGATGTGTGAAAAGAAGTCTCAAACTAAAGTCGTTCGAAACGAAATAAAAAGATATACAGTATTTATATTCATTCCAATGAACGAATATACACAACCACTCAAAAGTTTACTTCACTAAAATGTTTCTTATGCCATTACCATTCTTTCAATCTGTTTGCTTAAATGTTTGAAATGAGATTTTTTTGACAAAAATAAAAGCGTGCAAACATATACATGTCTTTTAATAAAAGACAATGTTTTTTATTCAAAATGTTTTTGAAACGGACAATTGAATAATGAAAAAAAAGCAGCTGATAAGAACTCAGAATAGAGCTGAAGAATAAAATCTGAAACGTAAAATAGTTTAGATATTTGGGCATTTTTAAGTGAATGTGTCATTTGTGTTATTCCATAGTTTTAAAGAGTTTACATTTATTCTAAATTCTAAATCAATGAGTGACTTGAGACTTTTGAACAGTTTTTTTTTATATGTATGAGGAATTTCATGAGAAACATTTCACATGTTGATCCCAAATGAAGCGAGAACCTCTGAAAAATAAATAAAGACAGACGGACATCTGTCTCTCTCTCAGACGGCTTTATGTTCACTCCACATGTCTGCTTTACCACCCAAACGGCCAAATCATTTGTGAAGACGATGGGTGGCCATTTTATCAGAAAAGAATTCCTTTAATTCGGATGGAGACCCACTAAGATCAGGAGGAAGCTGATGCCGTCCGGCAGCGTCGAGTCGTCTAACATGAGTCACTTTATTGCTTTGTGTCGTGAGTGAAAGGAAAAAGAAATAATTAGCGAGACGTTCTATAATAGAACCTTCCAACAACACTGCTGGAACCTCAGACACACCTGCTGTCAAACACACGCACAAGAACAGAAATCTCTTCAAGCTGATATTTCACTTACATTGTTAGAAAACACTGATGTTACGAAACTCTCGATGAAAGACACTCGGCTGATGATGTTCTCACCTGATAGAAATTTGGCCAGAAGGTGCTGATGGCCAGTTCGACCTTCTGCCATTTCTGTAGAGCCGGTGCAGATGTGTTCCACACGGGCAAACCCAGCGGACTGTTGTTCTCTTTCACATAGATGAAGAGCTGTCCTGGACTCGAACCCTCTCGACTCGCTCCGTAATACTGAAATATGACACAGTGAGTGTCGTTCTCTTTAAACTGCGGGACGTAGAGCTGAGCCTTCTGTCCAGAAAACCTCCCGGATGTGTTCACCATCATGAACGCCGAGTCTGAGGAGACAACAGACATGACGTCAATTTTGCCCTTCAACAATTACAAAAACAAAATCAAATCGAGGTAAAACGATTATTGTGCCGCATTCCATTTGGCAAGAAACCCCACTTTTCTTGTGTTATAAATCCACGGCGCACCCTTTCCTTTACAGCGGTTCAGCTGCGCTATTTCTTTACACTTGTTTTTCAGTTGAATTCAGTTTAAAACACAATTTTATGTTTCCTATGTTGTTTTAAAAGTCAGTGAATAATCGTGTTAAATGATCGTGATCTCAATATTGGCCAAAATAATCGTGATTATGATTTTTGTAATAATCGAGCAGCCATATCAATAACCGAGTAAAACACTAAAACATTGTTGTGTATGTGTACAGTTTATATAAAGTAAGAATTCAAGTGATGACGTCCACGAACAGCTCATTTGAACCAAACAAAAGCACACAATCACAATAACACAAAAAGGACAAAGAGAACAGAAATGTAACACACACACACACACACACACACACACATAATCATGTTTCATTGTAAAGAGTGACACTGGCGTACTCAGGAAGTGACATCAGCAGCTGTTTGTTCAGCGTGGTTCACTGTAAAGACTGCAGTGCTGACAGATCATCACGCATCACTTCCTCTGAGACATGTGACGGTTGTATTGAAAATAATTGTGAATGGTTTGGGTTCAGTAAAATCAGCAGAGAGTCCTGGGCCGGCTCTCAAACAGCTCGATGTGTGAAGTGTTTACTGGACTAACACAGCTGTGGAAAACAGACGTGTGCTTTTAAAAGGGTTGATGAGTAACTTCTGTACATCATTTACAGCAGCGCTCTCGTCCCGTTGTGTTGACTTTACATGTGTGTTTGTATTGCTATGAAAGAGAGCGGATAGAAACATCATTTCACTTCCATTAGAAAACACAACACACATCTAGAGCTGAATCCTAAACGCATTTATTTATCTATCTAGCTGAATGATATATAATACTGTAAGAGAGAGTGATTTGTGACATGTGGATCAGTGCTGAAGAGTGAACGGATCAATAACATCACATCACATTTATAAACCTGTGATGGTCAAATCAAAAGCAGAGGAGCTGGATACAAATATGGAAGCATATTGGTTGCTATTTTCAATTTGAAATGCAATCTGCAAAATGGCAATGCAGTATGTAAAATGACAATACAATTGTGTATTTAAATATACATTTGAAATAACGTGTGTGCAACATTAAGTGCAAAATGAAAATAAAAATTCAATTATATCAATTACATTTGTCAGTTTCTACACTAGTTTTATTATTTTATTCAAATGGATATTTTTAACGCTCTTTAAGTTGCAAAATGAAAATGAAAATGCATTCCCCGGATTGATTGTATATGTTTAAGATAGTCAAGCAAAACTTAAAAAACACGTAAGTAATTTTTGTCTTTGTGCTCCAATTCGTGTGCATGCGATTAAATGTTTTCATCAGCTCTGCAGCCGCACATCCATGCACGTAACGAGCGATGCTGGCTCCGCCCTCACACAATGACGCTGTAGGGGGAGGAGGCGTGGCCAGCTCGAAATGCATTTTCAAGTCCACATTGAATTTTGCCCAACGCGCTGTGTGTAAATGAAAATGCAATCCCAAATGTTCACCCTGTTAATGTTAATGCATTTAGGGAAAATAACATTAGAATTAGAATTTTGCTACAGTTTTGCTTGACTATCTTAAACATATACAATCAATCCGGGGAATGCATTTTCATTTTAATTTTGCAACCTAAAGTGCGTTAAAAATATCCATTTAAATAAAATATTAAAACTAGTGTAGGAACTGACAAATGTAATTGATATAATTGAATTTTTATTTTCATTTTGCACTTAATGTTGCACACACATTATTTCAAATGTATATTTAAATACACAATTGCATTGTCATTTTACATACTGCATTGCCATTTTGCGGATTGCATTTCAAATTGAAAATAGCAACCAATATGCTTCCCTAGCAAAAGTCCTTGACTCTGGGTTAAAAGCCATTAACACACACTTCAACCTCTCAAAGCTCTGATCACCAACTCATGCCGTCTGAAACTCTAACGTCCTAACTACAGAAATCAAGTCTCTTGGCTTCAGCAATATCCCCACGGTACACCTGAACACACCATTAGAGCATCTCAAAAAGACATTCATGGAAACAGCAAACGCTGCATTTGGTCATTCTGCCAGTAAAATAAGGTCATAGATGTATTGTGTACGGTCTCGTTATGTCTAAAACACAGGGACTTTGAATGGAGATTAAGAGCTCATTGTCACCTACAAGAGCTCATCTGTGTTTGTAAACCCACAGCCTCACGTTGTCAATCCACACGTGTCTGGACGGGCTGTGACATGAACATAAACACACGTTACATCCAACAGAACAGCATCTCTGATCATGTTGGGTCTTGTCTCCGTCATCCCCGTGTGTCTGGCTCAGATTGCAGGTGTCGCCTGTTTCAGCCTGAGGAGAGATATCTCATCACTCGTAATCACAGCAATATTATTGTCTGAAGATGTGAAGAGACTCACGGCCTGAAGGCTGGTGCCAGAGAAACTGTGAATCTGTGCGGTGTGACATCACATCCACTCAACTGATAAACACACACACATATTTACCCACGATCCTTTGAGACTGACTGATTTCTAACATGCTTTCAGTTGTTTTATGCATCAACATGTCAATCTGTTGTGTCCAAACATCTTTCGTTCATCCTCATTATGTGTTTAGTGGTCAATCACATGTTTGATGTCAGGTTAAAACAACACAAAACCAGCCTGTCACTCACTGCTCTGTTCTCACACAACACCTTCATCTTCAAGCCTGCTTTGATATTTCTTTTATTTTGTCATATCCAGCAGCGAGACATGAGAAACAAAATCAACCATATTGACTTTCAAGTTATTAAGAAGCAACATCCCATCAGATCTGTGAAAAAAAAAACATTGAGAGTGAGCACAACCATCACCAACTAACATCTCCTGAGCAAATCTTACCGCTCTTTCATTATTCAAGTTCTCAGTTGTGTCTCAGATGTTTCTTCTAAAATTGCTCAAGAAATAATCAGATGAGAGCGTAACTGTGTGAGCACGTGAAGAGTCTGAAGGTGTTAATGAATGTAGATTGTTGAGGTGAAATCATCTGGATGTGATGAGAAATGTTTGAGGTGATATTGAGATCTTCAATCATATTGAGATCTTTGGATTGCAGACGAGACAAATCTGAGCTCGGTTTGACACACTGTTGACATCTCTTCTCAAACTCTAGACTGTAAAAAATGATTCTGTGGCGTAGTAGATTTCATGAAATTAACTGAGTAAACTTTACTTAATACAATTGTGTTCTTGTTTTTTTAACCAAATTTAAGTTTGGTTAAGAGTTCCCAGCATGCTGTGCATGTGACAACATTAGGAGAGTCATTTTTGTGAAAAGGTGCTATTTCATATGCTTAATTGTTCAGTTGTCTTTCAGATTTGAAGAGATTCTGTATGTAGTTTTGAGTTACCATCGCTTGTGCTCAGGTCATGGGAGGGCTCATGACGTGTGTGTTTTCACTCAGTGAAGTACTGACACATCTCTCAGCTTACTTGCGCATCATATACTGCGTTGTAAACAATAATACATGTTAAACTGAAGTTAAAAAAGAACAAGAACAAGAAGTTAACTGCAATGCTCAAATTAGTATTTCTTCTTGATTTTTTTCAGTTTATCACGTGACATGTGCTTAAATAATTTAGGTAATTTCACTTGATTTATTCATGCAATATTACGTTTAAATAATAATATTTTGAGTAATATTGTTACCATCATTTTTTTAAGTAAATATCCGTGTCCTTTTTTACAGTGTAATGACAGACTCTTTTTCTCAGGAGAAATATCTGAAACACATGAGAGTTTTCCACTCGTATGTGGAAGAGACATAAGCGATGTGTGATTTGTCTGTATTGTGAGTTGTCAGTGAGATTACGTTCACACTGCAAGCCTTAAAGGGGTGACACGGCTAAACACAAATATTATGGTTTGTTTCAGATGTAACTCAATGTGTATACAGGATTTAAGGTTTGTAAGCGCTGTATTTTCCACATACCGTGCATGTTTGTATCTCCTCTTTGCCCCGCCTCTCTGAAATGAGTGGATTTTTAACAAAGCTCATCGCTCTGAAAAGCAAGGTGTGCTGTGATTGGCCAGTTAACCAGTGCGTAGTGATTGGTCGAATACTGCAAGTGTTTCATGGAAATGAAACGCCTCTGACCATATTCGGAACATCATGTTCCCACGCGATTGTACTGACAGGTGATAAAATGTCATGGGTACTTCCTTATATCAATTCGAGCCCGAATCTGATACGGAAAATGTAGATGATCAAGTCGATACATCAACTTTGCCAGCGCGACTTGAGCAGGATGTAAAGGATTGGTAAGGTTTTATTTAAAAAAATATGATGTTAAATAGTTAAAAACTATAGCTAACTGTTTTACCTTTTATATATGAGGTTATAAAGACTAAACAAACAAGCATATACATCATTCAGAGTCGCATTACAGCAGGGAATGGTATAAATAACGCCAGCGCTTCGGCCCTTCTTGATCAATCAGTGTTACACCACGTCTCGTCGCGACTCAACAAAGACAATAAACCCAAAATAAATACTAAATATAAAAAGACATTATAAACACGACATTTGTTGCCTCTAGTGGGAACATTATTACTGATTATTAGGACTTATGTTGTCTTTATTCACGTTGCGAGCGTGTCTGCATTTGCAGATCACAAACACACGACAAACTCAACTCGCGTTAGTCCTTAACAAAGTCTTTTACAATAAAAATATACTTACAGGCTGCGAATCTGAAGTGCCAGCAAAGTTGTAATGGTTGGAACGGCCCCACTTTTTAAGCAAAGCTTTCGCGCACTGCCGGCCTTGATCTCTCCCAGGTTCATGAAGCAATCATCGGTGAAATGCGCTGCACACACTTGAACATTCGGATTGTACTTTACTGGAACAGTGTTGTAAATAAAATGTAACCATTGGTTTTTAGTTGTCTCATCTTTTGGCAGGGCAAACAAAGAGTCTTTCTTTTCACAACGAAACACACAGCGTCTCCACGACATGGCTGCGGCGGCGACGATACAATGAGATTTACAAGTACGCCCACCTCACTTGCATTTACATTTGGGCGGTCTTAAGTCCAATCATGTTATGAAGCGACGTACATTCGTGGGGGTGTGGTTACATGAGGCGTTTCAGGCAGGTCTGGGTTCACATTCGCTTTTAGATAGAATGCATCTTTTGTTCCGACACTTTCATTTCTGCAATTTTACGTGTCTAATACATGCATGGGCAACTTATAACACACCAAAGACACAGAAAAACACGTATTTCCGCCATATGACCCCTTTAACGCTCAATCCCGATTTTTTGCTCAGATCTGATTTTTTGTTCGGCTGTTCACGCTATTTTTAAAATGTGGCCAATATCAGATTCCAGTGTGAACTGGTGATGTTTATAAACTGAATCGCATGCGCAAAACAACAATAACACGTAACGCGCAGCATGCTTTCATACAGAATTAATCAAGGGTCAAGTCAGCGGGTGTGTTTGACTGCATGCGGCGTGATTTTAGAGCATTCCCGGAGCAGTCCGCTCTCGGGCTGTGCGCATGCCGGTTTGCACGTCCCAGCATGGAGTAGAACACACACCTATAGCTTATGTTTTACCACCGTGTCAACACGCACGCGACTGGTGGATGCAAAGCCATAAAGGACATTAGACACCATTAATGCGTTTGTCGTATTGCATCGCGCCGTATCCAGTGGCAACATTTCTTATTATAACGGATTCTACAGTCATTTGTTACATCGCATCGTGCGGTAGACAGTGCAAGGGCTTATGTTTATAATCTGATGCTTAATGTTTGGCAACCGAGCTGTAAAGTGCACTTCCGTCAACAGAATAGTGCGTGAAGCTTTAAATCAGCACAGAATTGTAGCGCATGTCGATCTACAATGACATAAAAGTCACACGAATTCCGATATGACCGTTCAGACTGAGGTCGCATTGCGAAACATCAGACCTGTATCTGATTTAGGACCACATATGGAAGTGGCTCAGATCAGATAAAAAAAGATCGGATTCCATGTGGTTTGTCCTGTTCACACTCTCATGCAGTAAACAGATCTGGGTCACATGAGCAAAAAGATCTGATTTTGGTGGCAGTGTGAACGTAGTCTAAGTGTGTGAGGTGTGTTCCCAGCAGGCAGACGGAGGGATGGACGGATGGAGTGTATGACATCAGTGATGTTACAGGACATTGATCTGCAGCAGTTATGGTCAGGAATACATGGTTATGTTTGGTCTAGTGTACAAGGTTACAAAGTGAAATTGGATTAGAACATCAGATCTGGTGATGTTAACACACCTGCTGCTGTTCATTATGTCAGTTAATGTAGTCTGATAGAGATATCAGATGTCAGCGTTGAGAAGAAACAGGTCTTGAGATGTGCAGGAGAGCTTTTAGAAGCTCTCGTCTCCTGTAGAAATGCACTGTAAGGTGATTACGCTCGCGTTTGTCAATAATGGAGCTGGCACAAACCTGCCGTCACTAAACCGATTTCATCTTCATCTGCCTGTCCAACACTGATCTCTCGACACACTTCACAACCGTTTGATCAGGAGGATCATTTCTTTGAATTCATACAGTCATGGATAGGGGTGGGGCTTCACTGTCGCTTTTTTAACAATCACATATTTTTGTCTCATCATAGGAATTAGCCAGCTCATGAAAGGGCCTGTTCAGGACTGAATTCTCTCAAACAACAGCGCTCAAAAACACTGCTGGATGTCTCCCTCACATAATGCCGTAATGATAGAAAGTTCAACATCTCACGTCTTTCCTTCTACTATTCACTTTTGTTTGCGTCTTTCTATCAGACGAAGAGCATCACAGATAAACACAGAGGAGCAGACCCAGTGACCTTTGACCCCGCTGACATCACTATCATTAGATAAGTGCTTCCCCTCCATCACTGCGACGCTTAACACCACCACAAAATGCATCTGTGGCCACGGCCGTCATTTACAAACTATTCTGAAAGCATATTATAATGGGATTGTTTTAGTGTCATCTATAATTCACTCGGCAGGGAAACGTGCGGCTTTTCTTTCTCCTCAACAATGTGCCGTTCAGGAGCAATTAAGAGAAAAAGGCTTTTAAAAGCGCCGGTGCATTTCCATAAAGGGCAAAGCTTTGAAATGACACAAAACACATGCTAAATGCTTTTCACTCTTCACTGCGAGCACAAAACAAATAAATCTCTCTCTCTCTCTCTCTGCTGGTTATGATGGCGTCAGGTGCAGAACGTTCAATAAGATGAACTGGAGGGAACTTATTAAACACAGAGCGTAGATACATCACCAAACGCCAAATGTTTATGGTTTCTTTAAAAACCAGATAGAAAATCACTTATAATAAACGTATCATTTTTATTTAAATTCAAATGAACTTTAAACAATGATGTCATTTTCAGTGCCAGTATAAAAAACACTATAAAAACGTATTGATTGTAAATGATTAACATGAGTATTATTTATAGTTAAAGGAAGACACCGTTTTCTTAAATAGGGTAAAAGTAAAAGTGTTTTCTGTCTTTCTGTTTCGTAATTGAACAAGATACATGATATCAAAAGTGAAACATCATCTGTGTTTGGTGATCGTGTCGTCGGTCACGTCACTGGATGTAATGTGTAAACGATGCGGGTTTAACTGATCAGAGACTCATACTGTGTGTACACAACACACTCCCATCATAACCAATGGAGCCTAAACACAAGAAGTGATGCTGAATACCTGAAATGACATTATGGTCAAGAGAAGAATCACTTTATTTTGATGATTGGGTTCATGTTTTTAACATGTATTGTGAGATTGACCCATGATAAACAACACACGTGAGGCTTCAGGATCAATGAGCAACACATTCAGGAGAACAGAATCTTGTGTTTTGTTCCCTGATCTCCTCCTCCGTTAGTGCAGTCATCATTTCAGCCTGTATACGACCCGTCCATCCCATAATGCTCCCAGAAAATGTTCACGCACACACACACACACAATCAATCGCTTTCACGAACGCACGCACGCACACACACAAGAGTAATCTGGTCCAGTTCCCCCGGTGATATCATGATGAGCGTGTTTGTTTGACCGTTTCTTTTCCAATTTCCAATTGCGTGTGTTGGGTTTAACGGTGGGCCTGTTTATTGATTACCCTTCACATGTAAAGCATTCTGTAAATTGAAGGTGGCCCCCCTGGAAATGAGAGCGGAGCAGATGAATGATGAATTGTGGGTATGAATGTCTCGGGTGGGTTCACGAGGACTGTGTGTCTGCTAATAGAGTTCATGTGTGTTTCTGCGTGACCTCTAAACACAGAAACGCTGGGCTTTATATCCAATGACATTTATATACTGTAGCTTCAATAGATCAATTACTGATTCAGAGACCACTAAAACAATGATTATTCAGAGGCGGGTCACGGCTCGGCTCTCATAACGTTACAGTAAACAGTCAACCGAATGATCATATATACTTAAACAGCTAAATAAATAGTAGATTGTCACATTGTAAAAAATCAGATAGATACTAAGAAGCCATAATCCTGAAAAACCTGAAGTAAACTAAAGAAGGTAAATGAAAATACACACATTTGACATTAAATATCACACAGTGATTTGTGTCGAGCAAGATGTGTTTGAGGCTGTTTCTAGAAACCACTCAAACTAAAGAGTCAATTTGACTATAGCGCTTGTGCAGAATAGACTTCAGTATTGAGTCCTGGAGCCTGATCTCTTCAAAAACAGAAAACAGAAGCGGATTCAAATGCAAGAATCATTAGACTGATGATGATTCATGAACTCTGACTGTCCAGGAAGCATTCCAACAGCCAATCAGCATTCAGCGTTCAGTGTGTGTGTGGACAGCTGCAGTGTGAGCTCTCTTCATAAAGCTGCTGCTGTGTGATGCGTGTGTCATTTGGCTGTGATCCACACATTACAGGACACCTGTGGCACACACACTCCACTCTCACCAGCGGGGGCGCTCTCGCTCTCTCACAACCTCCACACTGCACGGCACCAGTCACCTCTGACGTCACGCACACACAGATTGTGACTCCAGATAAGAAGCATTTGTGTAATGAACGCACACAAAGCAGAATGATTACCCACTACACAACTGCACAGTAACACAATAAGAGAGCTTTAAAAACACTCATTAGTGGTGATTACATCTCATTCTTCTGAAATCCTGTGAATTCACTGATGTCTCTCCACTGTACTGTGATAAATGCACACGCACACACACACACACACACACACACACGCACAATCTAATTCAACTGAGAGAGAGGGTCTAAACACTGCAGTAACACACAACTGAAACTGACACCAGACACTGTGTGTCATCCCAAAACGTTCTTCAAAATATCTTTTCTTTGTGTTCTGAAGAAGAAAGAAACTCCCACAGGTTTGACATGACATGAGGATGAGAAATGCTGATGAAAAGGTTATTTTGGGGTTGAAAGTGATCATGACTTGAAGACACATGACGTGTGTGAAACGCCGGAGCTCAGCAGATCTCATCTCGCATTATCAACATCATCTGACTTCATTTCCTCTCATGACCTCCTCTGAAACATTCCTGTAAACGTGTCGTGATGATGTCTGACATTAACCTGAACTATCACCGAGGACACGCTCCGAACGTCCGGCGATAATCGCCTTCAGATTCTCAAGTGTCTGTCTCATTATCTGTAATGACTTGAACTTGACATTATCACAAGCGCTGCAGGTCCTGAACTCTGAAATCATTCATGTGCTTGAGAGATCACATGTCCATCAGCCAATCAGACACTCTGACAGTATGTGAGAACAGAGACTTTTGCACCTCCTTCCCCTCACAGAGAAAACTAGAAGCGGTTTAGTCTTCTGTGCTTGAATAGCTCATCTAAGGCAATTTGTGTACGAGTCCATTTCTGAGGGATTATTTCTTTCTTTCTTTCATTTTCTGACTGTTTCATTTCTTGACGTGTCTGTCCCGACCCAGGTGGCACATCAACGTCTTCACCTCTTTTGCTCTAATAGCTTCCATGAATTATGTGGAGTTGTGTGCCAGGATTCAACATTACACCATCTGCTTCCTGTAGACGCAATAGAACCATGCGCGGTGTGTGTGCGTGTGTGACAGGGTTGAACTTACATGAGCTTGAGTTTTATGTTGGGATGACACATCAGCTCCTGCAAACACTTTCATTTGAAAATAATTCTCTAAAAGTATGACATCTTAACCTCACGGCTTACACAACCACACACATGGCCAAAACACACGACAACTATTCTTGCAATTTTCTAGCCTGTTTTAACCGTCAGCGGAAGAAATCTCCACTTTTCTCCCTGATTCGATTTCACGAGACCTCCCGGCGCGGTGGGCATCTCCTCTGAACGTCAGTAAGTGGATCATTCTCATGACGCACACACGCGCACGTTCACCAGCATGGCCCTGAATCCAGGAGGGAGAAATAAAAGGTAGTTTGTCTTCTCTGGGCCCGGCAGCGTCTTTGATTTCTTCAATTGGTGCGGCTCATAATGAGATGTTTCCAAACGGAGGTGAAGTCACAGCGTCTGCAGTCCGTCTCTATTCTCTCTTTCAACTCCATCCATCACGGTCTCATTAGGTGCTAAACTCTAAATGATCGCAGTAATTGTGCGGCGGCACGTAACGGACGGCGAGCAGATGTGTCTGAGTGTAATGATGTCTTGTTAGTGGCTGCAGTCTCTCTGTTCTTTATACGCTTATCATCACTAAAACAATCAAACTCTTCAAAGCTATTAGAAATAATGGCCGATGGGTAGCCCGAGCTGCACACCACACCTACAGCGTTCATCTGTTCGACAATCAGAAAACATGAACCCCGAGAACTTCGGACAGTACTAAAGGGATGAGAAATCTCTCATCATTTCTTCATCCTCGTGTCATGTCTGTATGAGTTTCTTTCTTCTTCAAACTCAAAAGAAAGTATTTTGAAGAATGTTGATCATAAAACAACACTGAACTCCACTGACTTCCATTGTATGAACACAAAACCACTCAGTCATTTCTCTAAATATCTTCTTTTGTAAATAAATAAATGAAAAGAAACTAAATCATGCACACACACATTGTTATTCAACTCAACTCAACTCATCAACATTTATTTATAAAGCACCTTCAAAACCATAAAAATGGACAAAAGTGCTGTACACAAGCAGTATAAAATGAAAAACATAAGCATTAAAACATGGAAACAAACCATAAAATAAACAACAAGTCGTTCACAATTGTCCTGACCAGTCAAATTCAACAAGTTCAATCTATTTGCTATGTGCAAGTAAAGACAATGCTACACAAAAGTTAAAATGATTTCTTTCGTATCACACTGACTGCCACAGATCTCATTGTGTGAACAATCAATTATAAATCAATTCAAATCCACGGTAGATTGATGAATGTGCATAAAAGGTAAGTAAGTCTGTATGTTGACTGTGTGTAAGTTGTGGTTTAAACAGAGACTGATGTGTGGTGTTTTATAAGGTGCCGCAGGTGTCGGTCAGGTGACTGCAGGCTGAGGAGATTTAAAAGCTGTGTGACCCTGCGACAAATCACCTCTCAAACAGAGCAGCGAGCTGTCCCAGCATGCACCGCTGCCCGCGCAGCCCCGCAGTCCTTCAGCTTCATTCGGCCCCAATCAATCCCCCCGAAAGCAGCGGCTCCATAAAGACTTAATGTGAGTCAGAAACAGCGGCGGGCTTGTTTGCAGGTACCTCGGCTCTTGTGAGCGCCGGCACATATGAGCCATAAATTGATACAGCGCCATAAATGGATATTTAATTAATACAGCGGTGAACGGGGATGAAATAGCACCGCGGCACCTCAAACACGAGTTTCATTACGCTCGTGTCGACAGCATTACCGTGGGCCATAATTCTCTCGAGCCGGGCGGCCGGGGAAATTGAACGAGCTGCCGCTGGGCTCCATTCGGCCGTACGAGGAAACTCCAGAATGTGAAAATCAGAGAAATTTAACCCGGCTCACGTGGCCCCAATGGCAGGAATAAAGCCGATCGACACGCGGCCCCGGATGTGATGCGTCTATTTTAATTCGCTGATATTCTGCCTTCAATGTCCTGCAGAGATCCAGCCGCTCGGAAAAGACAATTCACATCCTTTTTACATCCTCCGCCACAATTGGCCTGTAAATAACAGGATTATGTTGAAATGACATATCAGAAGAACACAGGTTTGATTTATGAGAGCGAGAGAGCTTTTGTTTGTGTGTTTCAACCCAGTGCAGTGTTCAGCTGTCTGCTCGCTCGCCCGTGACAGTAAGACTGAGTGAGCAAGACTAAAAACATCTGGGTGAAAACAGAGAGACAGACAGGGTGTGTCCCCCAAAACTCAGACCACCCTCTCGGTCTGATCACTATGGAGACGTGGAGAAACAGACAAGAGGTCTGTGCCAGTGTGGAAACTCTCTCTCTCTCTCTCTCACTGTAATACTTAAAGGCTCCAATATGAAAAATAAGTGATTTGTTACATTACGGGTTGCATAAAAGGAATCATTTACCCAAGTAAAAGTTTTATCAGTGTCAATTCTGCCTCATGTTGATTCAAAGCATATGACTGAATGACACGAACAGCTCTCATGTGTGATATGAACAGGTCAATGAAGATCTTCTGCTGTTCCTTATAAACCTGAAAGCCTCATTTCTCATTTTTATATGAAAAGTTCAGCATGACATTCTGCTCGTCCATCTGTGGTTCAGGATTGAAATGACATGAGGTGAGTAAATGATAAGAGAATTAAACATTACACATAAAAGTCACAAATTGTTTCAAAAAATAAATATATGATACAATATAGGGTTATTTAAGGTAAACTAGGACACTTTTTGACAGTCCTCTCAATGAACTGAAATCACCCAACAACAGAGAGAAACTACTCAAAAGACACCACATTCACATAACCTGTAACTCTCAAATTTGCGTAGACATTCGTTGATTTTAGCTTCAGGTCTTGTGTAGCTTTGTAGACTAACAACAGTAATTCTGAGCTCACTGACGAACTGCGAAATGGTTCTGATTTGTAAGTGACGTTGTAAATGTAAATAAATCTTTGACTGCAGTGAGGTTTCAGAAAAGAGGTCAATGAAAGGAGCGGTGTGTGAGCGTTTAGTGCTGCAGATCTCAAATAAAAACACTGACTGGTATCATTCCGGCCTGCTGCTCACAGCCAAACCATCACTGCTCTGTTGAAACACGGCACCGGGGTACACTGTGAGTGTGTGTGTGTGTGTGTGTGTGTGTGTGTGTGTGTGTGTGTGGGGGGGGGTGTGTGTGTGTGTGTGTGTGTGTGTGTGTGTG
>NC_079912.1:298072-335788 GCF_024868665.1 Triplophysa rosa | reverse complement strand
CCGTGGGGACAGTCCATAGGCGTAATGTTTTTATACTGTACAAACTGTATATTCTATCCCCTATCCCTAACCCTATCCCTAAACCTAAAGATCATAGAACACTTTTTGCATTTTTAGATTTGTAAAAAATATTGTTCTGTACAATTTATAAGCTTTTGTGCCCATGAGGACCTCAATTTTGGTCCCCACGGTGACAAGAGTCCCCATGTGTTGGTGTGTAGTCAGGTTTAGGTCCCCACCGGGATATACAAACATGAACACACACACACACACACGCACGCACACACACACACACGCCCACACTCACTCACGCACGCACGCACACGCACGCACACGCACGCACACGCACACGCACACACACACACACACTGCTGGAGGTTTTGATCAGAATGAAGCAAATTTCAATTTGATTTTGGCTGGCGGTCAAATGATATTTTATAGAATACAGTATAGAGTATTGAAGCAGCACTTATCTGCATGCAGCACAGGCTCATAACATCCAAACTAATCCAATGAAGCCAATAACAACAATATTTGCATGACAGATGTGCATTAAACACATTACAGAGACATTATAGAGAGTTTGATGCTGTGGTGTGAGGGACTTGCTCTCATAAAATCATTCCCTTACTGTTCACAATTACCCACAAACCCCTCACCAGGAGCCATGACACAACACTGTGTGACCAGTCTGTATACAACTGCAGAAAAAATCAAGAGATCATTCCAAATATTCATTTAATCATCATTTCTAGATGTATTGTGGTCATTGCAGTTCAGTGTTTGTTGAATTTCAATCAAATCAAACCACAGGAGTGACATAAGGTCATCCAACATTAATGTGAAAGACTGACAGCATGACAACATGATTATCACATACTATTTATTTTTGAACTTTGCCTAAACACATGTAGAAATATGACTGTTGTGTTGCTTAAAAGCAGCGCCGGCGCTATGGTGGGGCATTCGAGGGCCGTGCCCCCCTCAGCGGTCATTGATGCCCCTCTTTCCACAGGCCATGGCGTGGCCCAAAAAATATCCCTTTTAGTTATTCTTTTAATATTAAATGTGCAAACTGTAACTTAAATGAAATAAAATGAAATGAACGGGGAAAACGCATAATTTTGGTTGTTCATGACATGTTACTAGGTTTGGTCATCAAAAACTTTTCATGTAAACTTGTTACATTTGATTTGCAGCACGCAGAATCCATTTAAGAAGCATGGGGTTTGTAGTCCTGCATCCGTACTGAATGATGGGAAAAGTAGTGCGGGGTATTCACGTATGTGAGAGAAAAGTAGCCGACGGAGAAAAGGAGAGTAAGCTGCTTTAGAGGTTTTGTTGTTTTCTTTATAAATTCGTGAAACCACCCGGGAGTTCAAGTGATTGTCAAATGGTATAGTGATGGATGGAGCTTTCGCTGACGAGATGAAACAACGTGCTTCGTAATAACTTTGTCGGCTCATCATTGTGAGAAATGGACCAGAGCAAACTGTTACAGCTAACATCATGCGCGATCGGAGAGGCGGATTAACAAAAGGGTAACACATGTCAGAGATGGGTAAACTGCATTTATTTGCGTTTAGCCTCCACTACAGCCCTCCGCTGTGTGCTGGAGTAGAGAGAGGGCGTAACTTTACCCCTTTCTGCCTTTTATTATCCTCTTCGTGTGTGTGACTGAGTACACTGTGTGCATAGAACTACCACATAGCCTCGACTAAGTGACATGATATGGAAATTAATAAACAAATAAATGCAAATAGAAATATTAATTTTAAATTTGGGAGAAATATTGGTAGTAGTTCACAGAATGAAACAAAAAAGACAATTTTACCTAAACACATAGCTAGAAATAGTACAGTAATAGTATAATAGTAATAGTGAATAGTAGTGAAAAACTGAAAATGATTTTGAAATGGTTTTCTGCGGTTGTATATACTGTACATATATAGCAAATACAATAACCTTACAAAATAATGACACAACTGCTATTTACGTTGACTTGACAGAGCCAACATACTGATCTTTATTATTATTCTGATCCCCAAAATTTCTGACTGCTACTCCTCCTAGAGCTTTCAAGCTACATCCACCAAACTTTCCACAAACCTTCAGTCTGGTCTGACTTGAGTTGCTATATCTTATCTAACTGATCCGGGTTCTGGTTTTCGAAAACCGGACTCTCAAAACCACCTAATTTCCCATCGACTTAGCATTGCGACAAACTTTGACGGCTCATAACTCAAAGTGAGGATGTCGTAGAATCTTGCGAGTTACCACGTTTGAAGAAGCTGGCAGGCTCTGTAAGAACTTACCTCACAATGGGGTGTAAGTTGCACCCCTGGGGCGTAAGAGCCCCCCAAAATTCCCCATTGACTTATAATGGGACAGGAAACATGCCCATATAAGGCGTCATAACTGTCCCATGTTGAATAACTTCGCAGTACAACCACTTAGGGACAAGGGGGTGGGCTCATTTTACTCAGGCAACCAATCAGTATCCCAGGAACTTATTTAAGCTACGAAGCCACGCCCATAGCAACCATTTACAGCAACCTAGCAACCGCTCCCATAGACTCCCATTATAAAAAGTCCAGATGGATATATTTGCAACACAGTGTCATAGAGACAAGGGGGTGGGCTCATTTGGCTCTGGCAACCAATCAGTACCCCTGAAACTGAATTAAGCTATGAAGCCACGCCCATAGCAACAAAACTTGTTAGCCTAGCAACCATTTAACAAGACCTATAACTCTGCATCAGAACATCTTACAGACATGGGGGTTGGTTTGTTTCACTTGGGACTTGAAGCATCATCAATTGGCTTCTGATAAGCCCCGCCCATAGCAACCAAATAGGTTAGCCTAGCAACCGTTTAGCAATACCTATATCTCTGCATCAGAACATCGTAGAGACATGGGGATTGGTTCGTTTCACTCATAGCTTAGAGTATCATCAAATGACAGATGCTAAGACACGCCCATAGCAAACAAACAGGTTAGCCTAGCAACCGTTTTGCAATACCTATATCTCTGCATCAGAACATCTTAGAGAAATGGGGTTTGGTTCGTTTCACTTATGGCTTGGAGTATAATCAATTACCAGCTACCAGGCCACGCCCATAGCAACCAAACACATGACCTTAGCAACCGTTTAGCAGGACCAATATCTCTGCTTTAGAACATTGTAGAGACATGGTGGTTGGCTCGCTTCACTTGTGGCTCAAATTATTATCAGTTGCCAGCTGGCAAAGCCACGCCCATAGCAACCAAACCCATGACCTTAGCAAACGTTTAGCCAGACCTACAGTATATCTCTGCATCAGAACAATGAGAACAAAGTTTTACAATAAGTTTAATCGATAAAACCTTTCAAACTATTTCAAACTCTTCAGGACAGGCTTTGTCAAGCCAACATAAAGTTTGTACTCGAACTTAACTTTCTAGTTAACTACTACTGTAGTTACACTAAGCAATCCACTGCATGGAATAAAGAGGTGAAGCAATTTAAAACATTTTGATGAAATCAAAGTCAAATATTTGCAATCTTTTAGCTGAACATTCCTCCATGAATCCTTTATAATAAGACCTGAAACGTGTGTTGAGAAAAGCAAATATCTGTTTAACTGTGATTCATGTTGACACAGGGCTCTCACTAAATCCTTGTTGCTTCCAGTCCGATCTGTGGGCGTGGCTTGTTGGTTTTGACTAAATCCTTGCTGTTTCCAGTCTTACGAAAAACCTTTACCTTAACCATCTAAACTACCTATGATCCTTATACTTGCCAAGAAACACAGTTGCGTGATGACGTCAGACTTGAAACACCAAGGATTTAGTGAGAGCCGTTGACACAGAGACTAAAAACTGATATCCTGCTCTGTGTGTGTGTGTGTGTGTGTGTGTGTGCGTGCGTGCGCGCGTGCGTGCGTGCGTGTGTGCGTGCGTGCGCGCGTGCATGCGTGCGTGCGTGCGTGTGTGAGACAGTATTTACACAGCACATGGGTAGGAAATGAGGTTGTCTCCATCAGGGAGTCAAACAGCAGATTTTGGCCCGAGTCTTCGGGCATCATCATGTTTACAGTACAGATAAAGCTTTGAATCAACAGTGTTGCTCTTTTCTATCAATACTACAGTACTATAAATAGCACACACACACTCTCTATCTCTGGAGTGACACACATTTAGGTTGTGAATTGATGTCCCCACGAGTCTGTTGACAGGTGCACACAACTGGACAACAGCGAGAGAGTTCTCATCTATTTCAATGAACCTGTAGAGCCATCAATCGCGAGTCTGTCATTGAGACGCTTTCACTCTCTGAATGACAGGAGTAAAGGTCGTCCTGACGGAGCGCGGCTCTGCTCAGCTGTTATCATGAAAGAGCCGCCGCGTCGGCCTGATGAACTGTATCGCAGCCTTTATTTATTTGGGAGCAGCTGCGTTGGGCCTGATAACACCACACATTTTAAATATTAATAAGCGCGTGATCCCGACCGGCCGCGAGTACTCTGAACTGCCCGCGGGTGTTTAACGCTTTTATTACACCCGCATGTGGCATGGACAGGTCTCACAGATGCCAGCGTTCGGCTGCTTTCACCCTCCGTCTGAATTAAGAGACATTTACCGCGTGTCCGGGTCAATCCAGCATTAACCGTCATGCTGGCGTCTTTATGACAAATAGATCTGCTTGTGCACAACATTACATGTCCTGCCGTGAACACGCTTCTTCATACTGTATACTGCCACTGACCTCAGTCACCTGTTACTGGAGCAATATGATCATAATCACTCTGTCTACCTAGATAGCATTCTGGATAGCCATCGTAGACATTCTCCTGTAACAAACACTGTTTCTATATCAATATAATTATGCAGAAAAATAACATATCATTTAAGAGAGATTCAAAGACAGCATCACATACATCACAATCCCACAATGCACTGTGCTGAGATCAGTGAGAATGTAAATGTTGTATCCCTCATTCACTGCTGTAGTATATACTGTAGAAGTGTAGATTAAAACAATAGGAGCGACCCAATAATATGTCTAGAGAATCTAAACATTTGCTTAAATTGTCATCAAACAAGCTCACTAGATTTGAGAACAAATGAATGAGAATGCATGTGTACATTAATAATGTTGTGCTTGCATTGGGCGTTGATACACACAGTCTCCATCTATTTAAACACACCTGTGTTAATTAGGGATGGGCATTTTTCAATAATTTCATATTAGAATATTTGAGCTCATAAAAAACGAATATTCGAATATTGGTTTATTTAAATAAGGTTAATAATGACGTAATTTGTTACGTTTTTATTTAGTCACAATTTCACATCAAGCTTATAATTATCATTAAATATTCATAATGCATTAATATTATATCCTGTATATCGTTTTTTATGTTGAAAAAATAGAAAAATACATAAAAACTTTTAAACCCTTTTAAACCTGCGCGGAACGGTATAATACAAAAAGAAAACGGACAAAACAAAATGAACAAAACGCAACGTATATTGACAGTCTGTGATATATGGTTATCTTGTTTATTTTGTTTTACATGTTCTTGATAAGAAAAACAAGCATATAGGTCTATTTTACTCTGATGAAAGTCTGTTCAACAAGCCGACGGTTAACAAGCCGACAGCGGAGAAAACACGCTGCTCTTCTCTAACTCCCGGAAACAAAACCCAGATCTGACAAGAATATCTGGCTTTATTGTTTATAATGTTGATAATAAATAAAGTAAATGGGCTTGATATCTCATGCCGACTGTTAAGATCCTAAAAAATACTCCGCAACAAAGACGGAGCCATAGTGCTTGATTCCCTGATTACGTGACCGTCATCTTTATATAAATATTGTTTTCTTTGTCGTTCACGGTCAGTGTCTGTCTTGTTTAGCTTTGCATTGGATTTGCATCAATAAATAAGGTAGGCCTATTTATTTCGACTAAGGTAAGGAATTACAGCGCGTTTTAAAACAAACAAAAAAAGCATCCGTGCGAATTTATTTACAGGCTGTAAAGTGAAGGCGACGACCCTATTTGAACTTCTAAAGGAAAATTCTTGCTTTTAGGTATGTAAAAAGGTGCCAGTCTTATGTTAAGGCCAAATTCATTAACATTTGTTGCAGTGAAATGTACATTTTCATGTTTCAAGTTGTTGAAATTAGCATTAGTTAATATATTTTTAACGAACGAATATGAATTTACTAAGAACAACCGCTCCAAACAAGTAATGGTAATAAATGAATTATTGTTGTTAATCATTTAATATTACGTTGACATTTTACACCTAATGTAAGTAATGTTAACGAATTCTGTGGCTCACCAGTTTTGAACCATTTTAATATAGTGACGTGAGCCGAGCATAAAATGCGATCCGGGCATCCAGTGTGTAAACTTATTGTGTAAAATATTTAAACGAGCTTGCAATCTGAGTGAACAAAGATTGAGGAACACATACAAATTATTTTTTATACTTTCTGTACATTAAAAAATCATTACAGAAGAAGTGAAGAAGCGTTAAATAAGACCTGACTCTAAGGTCTTCTGTAACGGTAACTTAACCTTGTGGTGACGCAGTTTTGTTCTTATGAAAAATAGGAATATTCGAATAGCATTTTTAATATTCGAATAGTTATTGCGGATCGAATATTCGAATATTCGTGCACATCCCTAGTGTTAACGCAACAGAAATAAGAATCAAAAGAAATCAGTGAAGTGGAAAGAATGTCACGTTTTTTCTCAATCTTCTTCTCAGCATTCATTTGTGGCATGTGGTTACTGACAGTCAGCGCTCAACACTGCCAAAGACACTGTCACGTCTGGAAAGAACCGTGAGAAATGAAAACAGCCTTCACTTTAAAAGTGAAAGTGACCTATTAGTCAGATATGGTGACCCATACCTGAAATGTGACCTCTGCATTTAACCCATCCAGAGAGTAGTGAACACACGCACAGCGAGTGGTGACCACACGTACACCCGGAGCAGTGGGCAGCTATCACTGCAGCGCCCGGGGAGCAAGTGGGGGTCAGGTGCCTTGTTCAAGGGCACCTCGAACCGGCAACCTTCTGGTCACGAGTCCGACTCTCTAACCATTAGGCCACGACTGCCCCCTAAAAACAGACACGATTAACAGATGAAGTGATCCTGAAGGAATGGAGGAGGATTGAGAGGAAAATCAAAACAAACTCACGTGTCACGTGTTGGGTCAGACAGATGTGAGGGTTCTTTACAATAATCTTACTACGGTATGAGATTGTGGGTGTGGCTGTAAGAGACCAACCAGAAAGCACTTCAACAGCCGCCCGTCTGGTTCAAGTCCAGAAGTGAACCGAGGTTTGCATTTACCACACGACGAGTAAACTACATCAGGATATTTGATATCTGAGATTCCTGGAATAAACGCTCAAACTCAAATAAAACATCAGCTTGATACAAGCGCACCGCGCTGGACTATATGAACACATCTAAAGAAAATTCAACTAAATGAAGAGCTCAGATGCAAAACCCTCTGACAGACACCTCCGTCAGAAATAAGACTGAGATGTTGAATGAATGCTCTCCACACATACGTTACTCAAATCATTTTGCTTCAAAACCCGCTCTGAAATATCTGCTATTATTGAAAATAAATGTAGGAGCCTGATGAAAAATGCTCATTTCAACCAAAAGTCGTCTGACAGATTTAGAGGGTTAAGCATCTGAACTCTTCATATCTAACCACCGACAACTAGTTAAACCATCTTAACACAGCTCTGAGACCTGCAGAATCAAACACACAATTGAAAAAATCTCACTACACAACAGCAACATACAGCACAATTACACACACACGCACATCATGAAGAGTGAGAGATCAGATGTGTCAAAGCATCAGCACTATTTATAGTATGTTATCATGAATTCTTTTGGCTGTGATAATCGTGTCATGAAAATCCAATATTGTGACAGCCCTAATTGAATAACTTACTGTATATACAATCAAAATAACATGAAATGAAATAAAACCTTAGATTAGATTGGATTAGATGATTGTGAAGGGTAAAGTGCTTGAGACTGATCTGTCACAGTGTTGATATTGCTGGACGGCAGCACCTGTGATGGCCGTCACGGCTGGAATGAAGAACAGATCTCAGCGTTCACAGGGTTTGATGTTTCATAGAGCGGCTGTAAATCATGACAGTGATATGGAGTCACAGAAAACAGAAGGATGATCTCATCTTGACTAATTGCCCTCAATTCAAGGAATCATTAAGAGACGCGTCCCACCCCGGCAGGGCTCTTACAAAACAATCACACATCTCAATGCAAATGCCCTCTGCGCTCTGAATACGTGCAGGTCACCTGCCCCGCGTCCGGCCTTGCTTCCACCTCCCGCGGCATCAACATAAATCAATTCCACGGCCAGAACACACCCCCGCTAATCTTTCTCTTCCTCTTTAAACTGGCTGTCAGATCATTTCTCTCACACGCTGACGGAGGCGAGGTGAAATTACCCAAGTCCTCGCAATTAATTCTGTTCCTGCCACGGAGACGTGTGGCCGATGGCTCTGCGTGGTTAGGCAACAGATTTAAGAGTGAACGGAACGCCGCTACGGCTGCTGCGTCTAATGGAAAAGTTTATTAGGGTGTGACAAAGAGCCGTCGTGTGAGCACGGCACACGAGTCATTTAGGCCAACACGCCGCACGCATCTTTATAACCATTATAAGTCAGAAAATCACCAGTTCTTGAAATTGTCCTGAAATGGTCTCTCACACATCTGAATCTATAATCCCATAGTGGACACTAAATGACTTCACTGAGAATGTGGGCAATTCTGAACGTGTCAACAAGACCCTGCTGTACAATCTAAAACCCTTAATATATCCCTTTATTACATAAATATATAACCTACACAGGGCTGTACGTTAACTTTTTTGCACATAGCAACAGAGGTATAAAGTTTTGTAGCACAGGCCAAACAGTTGTAGCACAAGTATACGTCTGTTATCATCTTTAAAAAACACATGTGCAGGTCATCACATAAATAGACAGGTAACTGAAAAGGGACATTAACGTTATACAAATGGATAAATTAAGGCCATATAATTTTAAGTTTTTACCAAATTCGTTTTTCCTTTTACATTTTTCTGAATTCTGTATTTTCAACGCTTTACTACACAGTAGTAAATACAATTTTCCATAAAAATACTGTATACTACAGTTTTTCCTACAGTCAACTGCAGTCAAATTCTTGTGTACTATAGTATATTTGAACCTTACTATAGTAAATATTAAAGTATACTATAGTGTTTATTATAGTTTATAAATTTACTACAAGTTAATTATTTTATCTGGTTCAAATTAAGCTATTATTTTGCCGGGTCATCGTGAAGACGCTTGAGCTTCAGTGTGTTTGACAGTAGCTTCACTCAAACAGTAAAATGCTCGTAAAATAAACTCAGAACAACTCTGTGGATGATGCTCACGTGTTCATGTCCTTGTATAGTAAGACAGGCAAATTCATGAGTGTCACGCTTGTAACATGTTAAAGTGTGCAGCTCATTCACTCACAGACTCGCAGAACAAGCAGAGGACATAGTACTTCCACTAACGTAGTAGAATTCCGCTTTCGTGATTCCTTCCATGTTTCCCTATACATCGTGCAGATCATAGGGCTCTAGATCAATTAGTTTCTTAGTTTCTTTATTTATATAGCACAATACAACAACGGTCGTTGAACCATTGTGCTTTACAGAAGTTTGTCAAATATAAATAGTAAAAACAAAACAGAATGACATATAACAAGAGATAAAACGTATACAAATACAGCACACTCCAGATGACTCACATGCTATAGGCTTTTTCTAAAAGGTGGGTGGGTCTTAAGTTTTATTTTAAACAGAGATTCTGCAGTAATCAACCTATTGGATAAAGGAAGGCCATTCCAGAGTTTGGGGCTGACTATAGCAAAAGCCCGGTCACCCTTTCTTTTTAGCCTTGATCTGGGGACCTTTAACAGTCTCTGATTTGATGACCTTAAACATAGCTGCTATGTTAACAGTTACAAGTTCAGATAGGTAAAAAGGAGCCAGACCATTTAAGGCCTTAAAAACAAAAAATAAAATCTTAAACTCTATTCTAAGATGAACTGGCAACCAATTTAGAGAGAGTAGGACGGGTGTAATGTGCTCACATTTAAAGGGGTCATATGGCGTGAACACGTGTTTTTCTGTGTCTTTGGTGTGTTATAAGTTGCCCATGCATGTATTAGACACGTAAAATTGCAGAAATGAAAGTGTCGGAACAAAAGATGCATTCTATCTAAAAGCGAATGTGAACCCAGACCTGCCTGAAACGCCTCGTGTAACCACACCCCGACGAATGTACGTCACTTCGTAACATGATTGGACTTAAGAACGCCCAAATGTAAATGCAAGTGAGGTGGGCGTACTTGTAAATCTCATTGTATCGTCGCTGCCGCAGCCATGTCGTGGAGACGCTGTGTGTTTCGTTGCGAAAAGAAAGACTCTTTGTTTGCCCTGCCAAAAGATGAGACAACTAAAAACCAATGGTTACATTTTATTTACAACACTGTTCCAGTAAAGTACAATCCGAATGTTCAAGTGTGTGCAGCGCATTTCACCGATGATTGCTTCATGAACCTGGGAGAGATCAAGGCCGGCAGTGCGCGAAAGCTTTGCTTAAAAAGTGGGGCCGTTCCAACCATTACAACTTTGCTGGCACTTCAGATTCGCAGCCT
Organism: Triplophysa rosa; assembly: GCF_024868665.1. Classification (NCBI taxonomy): domain Eukaryota; kingdom Metazoa; phylum Chordata; class Actinopteri; order Cypriniformes; family Nemacheilidae; genus Triplophysa; species Triplophysa rosa. Next base: position 325,037 of record NC_079912.1, on the reverse strand, counting down.
GTAAGTATATTTTTATTGTAAAAGACTTTGTTAAGGACTAACGCGAGTTGAGTTTGTCGTGTGTTTGTGATCTGCAAATGCAGACACGCGCGCAACGTGAATAAAGACAACATAAGTCCTAATAATCAGTAATAATGTTCCCACTAGAGGCAACAAATGTCGTGTTTATAATGTCTTTTTATATTTAGTATTTATTTTGGGTTTATTGTCTTTGTTGAGTCGCGACGAGACGTGGTGTAACACTGATTGATCAAGAAGGGCCAAAGCGCTGGCGTTATTTATACCATTCCCTGCTGTAATGCGACTCTGAATGATGTATATGCTTGTTTGTTTAGTCTTTATAACCTCATATATAAAAGGTAAAACAGTTAGCTATAGTTTTTAACTATTTAACATCATATTTTTTTAAATAAAACCTTACCAATCCTTTACATCCCGCTCAAGTTGTGCTGGCAAAGTTGATGTATCGGCTTGATCATCTACATTTTCCGTATCAGATTCGGGCTCGAATTGATATAAGGAAGTACCGATGACATTTTATCACCTGTCAGTACAATTGCGTGGGAACATGATGTTCCAAATATGGTCAGAGGCGTTACATTTCTGTGAAACACTTGCAGTATTCGACCAATCACTACGCACTGGTTAACTGGCCAATCATAGCACACCTCGCTTTTCAGAGCGATGAGCTTTGTAAAAAATCAGCGCATTTCAGAGAGGCGGGGCAAAGAGGAGATACAAACAGCACTTATGAACCTTAAATCGTGTATACACATTGCATTCCATCTAAAACAAACGATAATATTAGTTTTAGCCCTGTCATATAACCCCTTTAAGTGTTCCAGTGAGGAATCTAGCAGCCACATTTTGGACTAATTGCAAGCGATTTATATAGGAGTGACCAATACCTGCATAGATTGAATTACAATAGTCCAGACGAGAAAATATAAATGCATGAATTACTCTCTCAAGTTCAGAAAGGGTTAAGAAACTTTTAATTTTAGCCAGAAGTCTTAAATGAAAGAAACACGATTTAAGAACTGCATTTACCTGCTTATCAAGTAGCAGGTCCGAGTCAAAGATAAAACCCAGGTTTCTAACAGATGGTTTAACATAAATAGCTAAGCTGCCCAGCACTTGATATAGGTCAGATGAGGCTAACGGTCCAAACACTATTGCCTCAGTCTTACTCTCATTTAGGTGCAGAAATTTTTTTGACATCCAAGCTTGAATATCTAACAAACAAGAAGTTAAAACAGAGAGCCCTGCATTGTCATTTTGCTTTATGGCACATATATTTGTGTGTCGTCTACATAGAAGTGAAAAAGTACTCCATGTTTTCTCAAAATTGAGCCCAAGGGGAGCAAGTATAAGGAAAATAAAATGGGGGCAAGAATAGATCCTTGGGGAACCCCATAAATCAGATGAGCTTTTGAAGATGAACATCCATTTATATTAACAGAGAAGGTTCTGTTGTTCAAATAAGATTTGAACCAATTCAGTGCAAGACCCTTTATACCCGCACAGCATTGAAGACGAGAAATAAGAGTGTCGTGATCGATTGTATCAAACGCGGCACTCAAATCCAGCAAAAAAAGTATTACAGAGTTCCCAGAATCAATGGACTCGATGCAGCCGGAGAACAAGTTTTAATTGCAAAAACTAAATAAAAATGAAAATAAATAGTGTGTGAGGTAACCATTAGGTTCATGTGTGAGGTAACCATTAGTTAACCTCACACATGAACAAGCACAATGACAAACGCACTTCACACAAACAAGCGGCTCTGTCTAATGCAACTGTCAAACTGTATCGCACGCATGCTACACTATTCAAATTAGTCGTAGCACAGACCGATTTTTTCATAGCATGTGCGACATATATGTCACACTGTACAGCCCTGAACATACACATATAGAAATACATTATAATATTCATATATTGAACTTACAGAGAAACCTTGATATAATGCCACTTTAAATATACATACTGTATGTACTGTATATATATATAGAGAGAGAGAGAGAGAGAGAGAGACACAGTATATGTTCCTGAATTTACCATTTATGAGTGCATTTGTGAGTAAATTATTATTTCTTGTCACAACATTTTTCCCAAATTCCAAATTAACCTATTGTTTTCATTTGCATTTTTTTCATAGAAAACAAAATCACAAAAATCGTGATGTTTTCAGATCTTATACAGTGCAAAGAAAACAATCCTAATGTTTTTACACTTATTTTAGGAAATGAATCTATGGTGGAATAGTCTCTGTCTTTCACGTTGCTTATAAGTGACTTTATGTCATTCCTGAGGTTTGTTTCTCTCGACAGGAATTGACACAATACTGAATTGATGATTAAATATAAAACTGAGCAGTCTCTGCATTTTTTCCTCAGCTGTATAACAAGGGTTCTTTGGACGTTCTCTGTTTTGGCCATAATAAATAAATAAGTAACAATAGTCATCGAGATTCATTTCTCTCAACCTAAACCACATACTGTATATTAACATAACAGATTCGTTTTAGAATCAGTTACTTTGAACAAACAGTGCTTTGTAACAGTCTGTAAATACACAAAACACATTCCTACAGCATTTCACAATAATATTCAGTCAAAGTTCATCAGTCATAAAACTGTATTAAAGTGTCAAGTTCCATTCGTTTATGCGTCAGTTTCTTTCACCTTAAATACAAAGAAAAACCACTACAGGTGTAAACGGTGGAGTTAACCCGGCCAATGAGGTGACAGCGTTCAGACTGATCACACACTACAATAATGAATCACAGACACGCAAAACTCAACCGCCATTCAAATCCATCATAGAGGACGAGGAGTGAAACGCAGCTGTTCTAGGATCAGATCTTTCATTATGAACCTGACCTGAGATCAGCAGACCTGATGTGACAGGACACCGAGCAGTGGAATGATTTACCTGTTGGTACCCATGAGTCTGGTGATGGTTTCTGTCTGGTGTTCATCTGCTCCCAGTCCAAGTCATCGTCTTTACCTTGACCGTAACCACACTCGGTGTAAGACCTTTCAGAGAGACAGTCATCTGCAGAGACAACAAGACAACATGTCAGTGCTGTTACAAACATACTGACACACATATACACTTGTGTCTGATCCCGGTGAACACACCCACACACGTACGGTGTGCGTCTGCTTTGTGCTCATCTTCATCCGGTTGTGTATGTAACAACACAAGACAGACATTGTTTACTTGAATGCCCAGAAGAGCAGCTCAAATATTCTTCGCTCAGCGTGACGTTCTGTGAATTGGACGGTGGATTTGAGGCGCCAATATCAACACACCATCCTGAAGGCAAAATCACATTTCTCAGTGTTGTGATATTTTTATGCAATTCAAAGAATAAATCCTCTTTTTATTGCCCAGCAGCGGAGAATCGGCTTTAGAGTAAGTGTGATTTAATTCTATGAAAATCAGAAGAGCTGGAGGCTTTGACAGGCGTCAGGGTTTGAAAGTAATGACTGCTAGGTGTTCACGCAGAACGCAACAACGCAATCTCTGATATCTCCTCTTTCATTCTGACAGCGTGAAGCCTTTTCTGCTCCCTGAAGTGAAAAGGAGACGCCGCATTTTACACCATCAACTACATTTCTTTAACAAATAAATATCAGTATATTCTGACAGGTGCTTATGGGATTGCTTTTGATCACTGAATCTGTCGCCGTCATCACAACGCTCCTCTGGAATAAAATATCAGCTTGAGACTCTTGTTTTTATATCACGATGGTCGAGACTGACCGTGTTGTGTTGTTGCCAAACCTTAACTCACAGTCGCACTATTAATACCCATAATTCCCTGTCTGTTCTTCTGTTGAAATTGCACCAGTAATCTCACACGGAAGATAGTAAATGAAGAGATATTTCTCATCAGTTACGATACCCACACTCATTCATATAACAAAACTTCTATACTCAGTGTTTTAGAAAGGAATTTCGGAAACATAACTGATAAAAAGCTATGAAAGCTATAAAAGAGAAATAACACATCATATGAAAATTTTGGGATGAAATATGGCATGAATGTGTTTTTTTATGAGATTCGCCTGCCTGACATTCTATAATGTTTTTTTTATAATATTTGAGCTTATATACAAGTTTTTGGCTGTACAACATTCTATATTTTGTCCAGAGAGGATTTAAATGACATTTAAAATGTGTGCAAACAGGAAGAGTCCCAGAATGCCGTTGTGTCAGTCTGTGAGTATCGTGACAGCGTCCGGCGCTCTTATTAACTTTGACACAGAATGTGTTGCCACAGGGCCTGATGGCACATCAATACTTCAGTGTCTGGACGGCGGTGAGAAGCTGTCTCCTGCCAAAGCAAACAGCAGCGGGACCATGTCAACACAGACCGGCAGACGTGTCATCTCAAACAAGCTCAGATTGGACAGTTTGCTCGGGTTTAATGCCTCACAGTTTAGCTGAAGCGATCGCTCCGTCAGCTGTAAGCGTGCACTTTACCTATTATATACATCAAAATAATCTGAAAATGACACACACACTTATAATGGAGCTGAAGATATACGCTAGTTCTCCAGTGTCTGAGTTTACATTAAAGACTGACAGAGATCTGGGTCTCATCTCAAGCTCTCGATCGATCGAACAGAAAGATAAAACAGTCAAAACAAAGAAAAAGCACCACTACTGCAACATTTATGCTTTAAATATTTCAAACTCTTCCAAACGTTAGAAGCCCTCTCATGCCCTGACGTGTGGTGTATTTTAATGTTTATCTGTCCTACAATACAAAATCTCTCTACTAGCATGATACTTACAAGTAGGGTCGGGCGATGTCCACCAAGCTGGCATCGGACGATGGCTAACGTTACAGTGAAACATCGTGATGGACGATGACATGGCCCTGCGGCGTTATAAAGTGAGGCGCTTCTGGCACGAGCTGTGCAGAGACGCGTCTTCTTTATACAACGCGAGCTTCACAGTTTTAAAGTGAGGATTGATTGTATTGTTATTTGGATGTTATATTCAATAAAAGAGCTATAAAGTGAGGCACGTCTTCTTTACACAACGCGGGCTGCGCAGACACACGTCTGCCTTATACAGTTATAAAGTCAGGCAGGTCTGATCTGTACAGTGTGAGGTTTTATGCCTCTTAGCCTTGTTCAAATTTGTTTACAACACAATTTGCAGCCCACAGCACCGAGCACGAGAGTCACGTGATGAAAGTGAAACATTTGTTTGAATCACGATGCCGGCTCAACATCATCATCAGGGCTTGACATTAAGCATTGTCATGTGGTTGTCCTTCGGACAAGTAAACTTGTCATTCACTTGTCCAAGTACAAAGATTACTTGTCCAACGATAAAAAAATGATATTTCATTTGAATTCATTTGTTCCGGATTTAGATTGGTCAAGTTTGCATCTAAGCATTTTAACTAGTGTCCGCTTTGGCCGCCTGTATTTGGTTATAGGCCTAACTCTCCGTGACTGCTATAAAACAAAGGCAAGCAGTAATTATTATTAGTGTTAAGGCTGTAGGTTAACTTTTTCTGCACGTAGCACTGGTGCCAGAGAGGTTTAAAGTTTGGTAGCACAGGTCAAACAGTAGGAGCACAAGTATAAGTCGTCTGTTGTCATCATTAAAAAAAATATGCAAGTGCAGTTCATCAGGAAAGGCAGGTAACTGACAAAAGACATTAATGTTACATACAGATGGATAAATTAGGGCCGTATCATTTTTAAATGATCTAAATTTGTTTTTATATTTCTAAGTTGTGTGTTTTTCCTTTTTAACTATACAATAGTGGTATATTTGTCCACATAAATTACTGTAGTATACTATAGTAAACTGCAGTAAAATTCTTAGATACTATCGTGTTTTTGAACTTTACTATAGTATACAGTGTTTATCAATTCACTACAAGGGCACTACAATTTTCAATATTCAAAATTGTTCAATTTAACGGGACTTTTATTTTGACGGGTCTTTGGGAAGACGCTTGAGTTTTTGTGTGTTTGCCGATAGCTTCACTCAAACAGTAAACGCTCGTAAAATAAATTCTCAGCGCAATCGATCAAAACAATTATAAAGAAACATTTTCTGTCATTTTAAAATAAAATCAAAATAATTTGATTATGATTAAAATAATCTTCACTTATGCATTGAGGACAATTAGTATAGTGTTTATATTATGATTTTAAGTTCCATTGATTACATGCACAACTATACAACTGTACAAAAATTACACAAAAATACTTTTAAGAAAATAATTTTAAGAAAAAGCTTTTTTTTCATTTCTAGTGTACGTCACCTCAACCAAATACACAGGGCTTCATTAAGACTGACTTAAAAGTTCCCTGTAGTGGTTAAATGTTAAGACAAGAGATAGATAGAAAAGTAAGAGAAACACAGCATGGAGAGGGATAATGTTGGAGATGTATTGTGGTGGTATCGATATATTAACGCTTTGCTGTAGCTCAGTGGTTAGAGCATGGCGCTACCAACACCAAGGTCATGGGTTCCATCCCAGGGAATGCACATACTTAGAAACAAACGTTTCTAAACCCTGATGCAATGTAAGTCACTTTTGATAAAAGCATCTGCTAAATGCGTAAATGTAATGTCTTCAAACTGATTCTGCTCACTAAATTAAGTAATAACTCTTACTCTTACCCGACACACAGGTTTTCCGTGAACATCTTATAATGATGTGCTCTGGCATCAGATCAGGACATTAACACACACACAGAGAGAGAGAGAGAGAGAGAGAGAGAGAGAGAGAGAGAGAGAGAGAGAGAGAGAGAGAGAGAGAGAGAGAGAGAGAGACTGTTTGGCACACAGCTTTCTGCACATTATTCCAATATCATACCAGACATGGAATCTGCAAAGGCAGACAACTGTGTATACATGAGGACTCAGAAAAAAACCCAGAGAACAGACATCTGACAACAAACTTCTACCAAAATGGAACCATAATGGTAGAGGGAAACAGTGCTGCCCTAACAAACTTTGAACAGACCTTCCACACCTTAAAAGATATGGTGGAAAAAGAGGATGCAAATCCCTGCAAACAAAGTCATACAGACACATCAGAAAACACAAACAAAACGAACACTCAACCCATGCTAATACAAAGAACAGGACCACTCCAGAAAGAACTGAAAACACCATCATTCATACACCATCAAGCCCAGGACTACACAACACAGTCGCTCAACGGCAGCACAGCCTAGCACTGATGGAAGTGGAAATAGTGGAACTGAGCAAGCAGGTTCATGCCCAGACCACAAAAGACACTGAACAACTCAGAGATCAGCTGTGTCAGATAATAAACCAGCTGAAAACCTCTATCCAGGAGCTAGAGGGGGAAATAGACACCCTGTCCAAGGACAGAGAAACATTAAAAAAGACTTCAAAGAAATTAAAGAGATAATGGGGAAGGAACTTTCAGAAATAAAAGATTACATGAGGAGGGAGCTCACAGGCTTCAAAGTCGAGCTACAACAAAGGGACACACAAATTGAGACCCTGAAAACAGAGATGAGGCGTCTCTCTACTCCTACAAATGCCCCAAAGAGCAAAGACCCCTTGGCCTCCCCCACACCCACACAGTCAAACTCCAGCACATCTCTAACATCCACCAAACCATCACAAACCAGCAATAACCAAAGAGATGGAAATGCACCTGCAACTCCCAGCAAGCCGGAGGAGGAACCTCAGAAAACCACAGCCACAACCCTGACTGAGAAACCGTCACACATCATCATACACACAGGCACCAACGAACTGAGAAATGAACAGGACAGAGTTGGCCATCTGATCTCCAGAGTAGCAGAGAAAGCTACAGAGACCTACCCAACTCAAAGATCATCATATCCACTCTCCTACCCCACAGAGACATTCACCCAGACACCATCCAGAGAGTCAACTCCGACATCTCCAAAGGATGTGCACGTCTACCTAATGTGCACCTGGCTCATCACCTCACAATTACAGTAAGAGAGCTGTATGACCACGTACACATAAGGAGGGACAAGGTTAATGTGTTTGCAAAAACACTGAAAGACACAGCATGGGGCAGACAGACCACCTCAACACCTCTGAAAACAAGACAGCTGTCAAAACATCACACTCCGCAAACCCAGAGATCCAGCAGAAACCCACAGTCTCAGCTGAAAACACACCAAACTCAGCACCACCACCACACTCCAGGAGCTACGCACAGGCTGTCAAAGACCCTGGAGATGAGTGAGATCAGACAGCTGCTGAACTACATCAGTGCACAACTGACTTCATGACAGTCTACACGTCATTCAAACTCCAGATAAATAATGTAAAATAAAAAATAACCATGAACTCTTAGAATGTCTCTTTCAGTATCAATGTGGAATATCCCAAGGCTTGAACTCTACAGCATTCGGGCTAAAGAGCTCAAACACAGAATTCCAGAAGAGCATCAAGGACATGGACATTATAATTCTACAGGAGACATGGAGCAGGGCAAACACCACCACCCACTGCCCCCCAACTACAGAAAAATGATTCTACCATCACAAAAGCTCAACACAGTCCGACAGGGCAGAGACTCAGGAGGACAAATCATCTGGTACAATTCTGAATTCCACAACCACATCAACACGGTGAAACATGGCAAACACCACACCTGGATCAAAATCCACAAGGATCTACTCTCATCCCAAAAAGATATATTCCTGTGTGCCACATACATCCCGCCATCAGAGTCTCCGTACTACAGCGAAGACACGTTCCCAACATTACAGAAGGAGACGAGTCACTTCCAGGCCCAGGGAAATGTGCTCATTTGTGGGGACCTGAACGCCAGAACAGGACTACAGCCGGACTTCACCGACACACAAGGAAGTAAATATAGTGTGACGGGGGTACAGGTCCAGGATCAGCGTCACCTGGGAAACGGCCCGGCAGCTAATCACACACACCTGGAATCGATTAGCTGCCGGGCATATAAGCCTCACACACATCACAATCGGGGAGCCTTACACTCCCGAGAGACTAATCATTCCTGTTCTCTTCAGCAGTGACTGAGCCCACTTGGAAACACCCCCCCCGGGACTTCACTATCACATTGTTTGGCACGTGTGTGAATAAAATTCCCCTCCGGGGTCGCTTACATCAGCCATCTTGTGTCTGTCGTGTCTCTTACCCTGCCACAAGTGGTGGAGAATGCGGGCAACGTGGTAAGAGACCTTCCAACCAGCGCAAACAACTGTGTCATCTGTGCTAGGAACTACGGACGTCCTCTCTCTCTCCGGAGCCGAGATGGAGGAAGTGATACGCCGGCTCACCGAGGTGTCAGTCCGCCAGCAGCAATGCTTCGACCGGTTGATGGCCAGACAGGAGCGAGCGGACCAGGAGTTAGAGCAGCTCCGGGGGACCCCGCTGGCCGATCCACGACCTCAAGCAAACCAACTGCTCACCAAGATGTCGGACCAAGACGATGCTGAAGCGTACCTCCACACCTTTGAGGTAATCGCCGCTCGGGAAGGCTTGGACCGAGGGTTATGGGCGCGCACGTTAGCGCCCTTCTTAACGGGGGAAGCGCAGCGCGCCTATTACACCCTCACCGCCACCCAGAGCGAGGATTATGACGTCCTGAAGGCGGAAATCCTAGCTCGCGCCGGACTATCCCCCTTGTGTGCTGCGCAGCAGCTCCATGCCTGGAATTACGACGAGAATATTCCGGTTCGGCAGCAGGTCGCACAACTGACCCGCCTAACCCACCTCTGGCTGCTGGCGGATGACTCCACCGCCCTCCAAGTCACGGAGAGAGTGATGATAGACCGACTGTTACGCGCCCTGCCCCGACATCTCCGCCGTCCAGTAAGCATGAGCAACCCGAAGACCACAAGGGAGTTGGTCGGAGCTGTCGAGCTGGCGGAAGCCTCATTCGCCCGGGATGCCGGAGAGAGAGAGAGGATGGCACCCCGGAGGGGCAGGCGACCGCCAGAGAGTACCCCCCGACCAGAGAGCAGGCCGGCGGCCCCCGACCCCGTGGACGAGCCGATGCCCACCGAACCGCCGTTCCCTGGTGCCCGGGCGTGGATGGCGGAATGTGCCGTCCACCAGAGCGTGCCACGGGGAGCCCCAACAAGTGTTATTCAAGTGGGGAAAAGAACCTACCGGGCACTCCTCGACTCAGGCAGCGCGATCACATTGGTTCTGCCGGCCGTGGTCCGGCCGCTGCCCGAGAGCAAGGCGACCGTTCCCATCACCTGTATCCACGGCGACACCCAGTACGTAGCGTCTCGACGAGTAGCCATCACCGCAGAACCAGGGACATTGCAGGTGGAGGTGGGCGTCGTCCCGGACCTCCCGGTGCCGGTGGTGCTTGGCCGGGATTGGCCCGGATTCGAGCGCCTCTTGGCCACCACAGTACGGGAGGTGCGGAACGGAGGGGGCCGCCGAAGACGTCGTGGGCCAAAACCCCGAGACCAGCGGCAGTCCCTACTGGCCACCGGAAGCGACCGAGAGGGTGAGTGCCACCGTCCCCCTCCTAACGTGTTTTTGGATTTGTTCCAGCAGGTCACCGCGGGAGGAGAGTTTGGCAGAGAGCAACGAGAGGATGACCGGCTGAAACATTGCTGGAATCAGGTCCGAGTCCTGGATGGGAAAGATCGACTCCCCGCGCCTCACCCTCTTCCCCACTTCGTGGTCAAGAACGGCCTGCTCTACTGTGTAGCGGAGCGGCAGGGGGAGGTTAAACATCTCTTAGTGGTGCCGAGGACCAAGACGGAAGCTGTGCTCGAGCTAGCCCACTCCCATCCAATGGCCGGCCACCTGGGAGCTCAGAACACATTGCAACGGATCCGAGACAGGTTCCACTGGCCAGGGATCGACAGGGACGTCAAGGGTTTTTGCCAGAGTTGTCCTACATGCCAGCGGAAATCGCCTTGGCACCCACCCCCCAGCCCGCTGATTCCGATGCCCATCATCGAGGTACCCTTCGGCCGGATCGGCATGGACCTGGTAGGGCCATTGCCGAAGTCCGCCCGAGGTCATGAACATATCCTGGTCATTGTGGATTACGCGACGAGATACCCCGAAGCCATCCCACTCTGGAAAGCAACGGCCAAAAACATCGCCAAGGAGTTATTCCTGATGTTCAGCCGGGTGGGTATCCCCGCTGAGATCCTGACGGACCAGGGCACTCCTTTCATGTCCCGGCTGATGAACGACCTCTGCCAGCTTTTCCGGATCCAGCAGCTCCGCACGTCAGTGTACCATCCTCAGACCGACGGGCTGGTCGAACGGTTCAACCAGACCCTGAAACGGATGCTCCGCCGAGTGGTGACGGAAGACGGGCGCGACTGGGACCTCCTGCTGCCCTACGTCCTCTTCGGAATTCGGGAAGTTCCCCAGGCATCCACAGGATTCACCCCGTTTGAACTGCTGTTAGGGCGGCAGCCACGGGGACTACTGGATATCGCCCGAGAAGCGTGGGAGCAGCAGCCTGCACCGAACCGGACGGTGATCGAACACGTCCGGGAGATGCGTGAGAGGATCGACCGGGTGATGCCTCTGGTGCGACAACACCTGGCGGAGGCCCAACGTGCCCAACAGAGGTCGTATGACCGGCCCGCCCAGGCCAGAGAATTCCAACCCGGGGATCGGGTACTTGTCCTCGTACCCACTTCCACGTCGAAGTTCCTGGCGTCCTGGCAAGGGCCTTACACCGTCGTGGAGAGGGTAGGGCTGGTCACACACCGACTCCGTCAGCCGGGACGAAGGAAGGAGGAAAAGGTATATCACATCAACCTACTCAAGAAGTGGACCGCGCCTCAGGAGCAGATGGCTGCCTTCGCCCAGGAAGCCGAACCAGTTGTGGACATAGGAGAGCAGCTGTCGGCTCCCCAGAAAACGGAGCTGGAGGCCCTGGTCCGTCAATACCGGGATGTGTTCACGGAGAGCCCGGGGCGGACTCAGGTCATCCAACACGAGATTCGCACGGCCCCGGGAGTTGTCGTGCGGCAACGGCCCTACCGCGTACCGGAAGCCCGTCGGCAGGCTATCGAAGAGGAGGTACAACGGATGCTTCAACTAGGGGTCATCGAAGTTTCCCGTAGCCCGTGGTCCAGCCCGATCGTGATGGTCCCAAAGCAAGACGGCACCCTCCAGTTCTGTAATGACTACCGCAAGATAAATGAGGTCTCTTCGTTTGATGGCTACCCCATGCCACGGGTGGACGAGCTGCTCGACCGCCTCGGTAGGGCTCGGTACATTTCGACACTAGACCTCACCAAAGGTTATTGGCAAGTACCTCTAGCAGCTGACGCCAAGGAGAAGACCGCCTTCAGCACCCCCAACGGTCACTGGCAGTACCGAGTCCTACCGTTTGGCCTACACGGAGCCCCCGCGACATTCCAAAGAATGATGAACATTACACTCTGGCCCCACCAGCAATACGCCGCAGCCTATATTGACGATGTGGTAATCCATGCAGAAAGCTGGGAAGCACACCTCGAACGGCTCCGGAGGGTGTTCGACGAGCTGCGTCGGGCTGGACTCACAGCCAACCCCAAGAAGTGCCACCTGGGTCTTTCCGAAGCCAAGTACCTGGGGTATCAGATCGGCCGGGGACTCATCAGGCCGCAAGAGAAGAAAGTGGAGGCTGTAAGATCGGCGGCCCGGCCAACGACCAAGACCCAGGTACGAGCATTTCTGGGGTTGGCAGGCTACTACCGTTGCTTCATTCCACACTTCTCTTCGATAGCCAGCCCCCTGACAGACCTGACGAAGAAGGGACAACCTGAGACCCTGGTCTGGACGGCCAAGGCAGAGGCAGCATTCCGGGACCTGAAGCGAGCCCTCACCTCATCCCCAGTCCTGTATGCCCCGGACTTCGGCTGTCAGTTCATCCTACAGACAGACGCCTCAGATACGGGGCTGGGGGCTGTCCTATCGCAGGTCCTGGAAGGGGAGGAACATCCAGTCACATATATAAGCCGTAAGCTATCCCCTGCCGAGACCCGATACGCCGCCGTGGAGAAAGAGGCCCTGGCCGTGAAGTGGGCAGTCCTGGAGCTGCGCTACTACCTTCTGGGCCGAAGCTTCACGCTTATCACAGACCACGCACCCATCCATGAAGTCTAATAAGGAGGTTGATTGGCAAAAAGTATTTTAGTTTGAAAATACAAAAATACTCAAGATTAAACACATTTAAATACAAAATACATTTAATTTTTTTCAAAGGTATTTAAATACAAAATAGTCTCATCCCATCACTGAACTAGATTATATAGAATTCTAGCTAGTCATCATGTAAACGATAGCTTACCTTGTCATTGCTGCTGGTCACAGGGATCTTGCTAACTAGCTTCCTGAAAGCAGCCCAATGACCCCTCAAAACCCACCCAAAAGGAATGACAACTATCCCAATTATTTTCCGGTGTCAAATCAAAGTTAACCATTGCCAAAAGACGTTTATATTGCTATATTTACTGTATTGTATATACAGGTGCTGGTCATATAATTAGAATATCATCAAAAAGTTGATTTATTTCACTAATTCCATTCAAAAAGTGAAACTTGTATATTATTTTCATTCATTACACACAGACTGATATATTTCAAATGTTTATTTCTTTTAATTTGATGATTATAACTGACAACTAATGAAAACCCTAAATTCAGTATCTCAGAAAATTAGCGCTCCATATGTCTGCCAGAGAGGCGCCCTGCACCAGTGCCCACGAGGAGGCTACACTCTGGGTGGAGTGAGCTCTCACTGCCAGCTGTCACGGGAGATCCTGAGACTGGTACGCCAAAGTGATGGCGTCCGCGATCCAGTGCGCCAGTCTCTGTTTGGAGTCAGCCCTCCCTTTTTGCTGTCCTCCGAAACAAACAAAGAGCTGCTCAGAGCTTTTGAAGCTCTATGTGCGGCCCAAGTAAAAGCGCAGGGCGCGTACTGGACACAACATGGTAGGGGTTGTGTCTTCATTCCCAACCGGGAGCGCCTGCAAGTTCACCACCTGGTCCCAGAAGGGAGGGGTGGGAATTTTGGGCACGTAGCCTGGCCGGGGTCTCAACACAACGTGGGAGTCACCCGGTCCAAACTCTAGACACTCGTTGGACACAGAGAGTGCCTGTAGATCCCCTTGAGACGAAAACTTACATGCCTTGGAAAGGAGCCTTGGTCGGTTCCGCCAGGTGGCGGCTGTCTGCGGGCACAGGTGCACCACGACTGCACGCTCTGCCTGGGGTACATCGACGTATCCCTTAGCAGCTCCCGAGTCGAGGGAAGTCATGGTGACTGAGCTCGTCTGACGTGCACGTACCGAAAATGGGGCCTGCCACGTCTTCGTAAGCTCCTCATGCACCTCCGCGAAGAATGGCACTGGAGCGGGACGCGGCTTCACACTGTTCCCCGAATCCAGATACCACGAGTCTAGCCGGCGGCGGCCCGGGCAAGCATGGCCGACATCTCCACATCGGACTCGTCCTGGGCTCGACCAGCCATGGCCGGGAGCTCCAGGGAGTCCTCTGCATCAGATGTCCGGAAGTCGCCATCCGATGCTGTGATGGACACTTCGTCCTCGTCACCATCTCCGCTATGAGACGGTCCACTGCTGCTCATCGGAGTCGGGACAGGTGAGCGTGCCGGGGCATGGACGGTCCGCGGCGCTGGGGGCGGATTAACGTCCATGGGAGTCCCCGAATCAATCAGAGTGACAGGTTCTCAAGATCAAAGCCCATCTGTCGGCTCGACACAACGTTGAGAGACCGACAGAAAGGGAACTAAGAGCCACGTTGACAAGATCCAGACTTAGTGGACACAAACTCACTATAGAGACGGGCAGACACAGACAAACATGGCTGCCACAGGACCAGAGACTGTGTCCACACTGTGATCTCAACAACATCGAGACAGAATTCCACTTCCTAACAGAATGCACAAAATACACAGACATACGGACGATGTTTCATGGAAAAATCAAGTCCATACACCAGACGTTTGAAAGTTTGTCAAAGGATGAGAAACTGGCGTATCTGTTAGGAGAACACAAGGACTGCTGTGTGTTAGCTGCACAATATGTGTCTGCCTGTCATAACACAAGCTACTTTAATGTATATTTTGCTTTTGTAAATCTTTGTTTAAACTATACTCTATTTCTGTTTTTATATAGTAAGTCTTTAAGTTGCACTACATACATCACACTTTATTTTATTTCATTTTATTACTATAATTATCTTTCCTTTCGTTTGTATACATACTCGCACTATTTGTACGCAGCCCCGCTGCAAATGCTTTGGCAGTACGAATGTACATTTTGTCATGCCAATAAAGCACCCTTACATTGAAATTGAGAGAGAGAAACACAGAATCACAGGTATGTGCTCAGCAGTAAAGTGTCAAAAGTTGACGATGTGTTTTAATGAGCAAAGCTCGTTTGAAATAAAGCTGCTGGTGTTGTGTAGTGTACACTAATGACTCTTAATTGACAGCAAAAGGAGACCCTGAAGATCAAAGCAGGCCGTCATGGATCAGACACGACCACCGGGTCAAGGATTTTAATAATCCAGAAATAATTTGGGAGAAAAGCAGAGCGTCTGATCTCTGATCACATGTTTAACATTTACTGTAACACAAAAATACAACATCTGCCTCACAAGCTTTCAGTCCAAAGCTTCTTTCTCTCCAAATTAATATAATCAATATACTAATATACATTTATATTGACCAAAATCAGCATGCTGAACAAATCAAATGCAGCATGCTATGAGTCGTAAAGAAGAACTTCTATCATTTAATTGCGTTTTATTAGAAACATAAGGAATAAAGTCAGAAGATTATTTGGGTGATGTGTTTAGCATTTGTGTAAACTGTATATAACAGATTGTAGCTTGTATATAAGCATCTATATCAATTCCTTCTACGTGCTGAATAACATGACGATTATCTATGAGCAATTACTGCTAACAGTCTGGAGACCACCGCTGAACAACATTAGCATTGATCTTGTGTGATTCATTATTTATCCCTGAATCAAGATGTAAACGAGCAACTGACCCGTGCCGCGGCACACGCACACTTAATGAATCACGTTATGCTCTTATTGAGCTACCGGCTGACCTGACACACAACTGTTTCCTTTATGAATGAGAAGGTCAAGTGATCGATAACATGACACTTGTGCATCTCGAATCGTCTGCCAAACAAACATCCTACAGTCATGAATATGTACAGTAAGACTGAAATCCATGATCATTGAGATTTCTGTGTTATTAAAGAGACCTGAGTGCAGACATACAAACCCTCGACCTCACTCATGACCCACATTTACATTTAGTCATTTAGCAGACGCTTTTATCCAAAGCGACTTACAGATGAGGGGAACATTGGAAGCAATTGGAACAACATAAGCACAACAAAAAGCATAAGTGCAGTAAAAGAGAACTGGTCTCATATAGCCTATCACAGTACACAGAGATAAGTTTTTTTTTGTTGAAAGAGTAGGAAAGAGATAGAAGTCAGAACTGATCGGTCAGGTGTTGACGGAAGAGATGTGTTTTCAGACGGTTCTTAAAGATGCCACAGAATCTGCCGATCTTGTAGCAGCGGGCAGATCATTCCATAAATGTGGAACCGATCCCGAGAAGGTACGTGACAGATCTTTTACCTTTTTGGGATGGCACCACAAGACGTCGTTCGTTTGCAGAGCGTAGGGATCTGGCGGGTACATAAGTCTGCATGAGCGAGTGAAGGTAAGGGGTGCTGAACCAGTGGTGGTCTTGTAGGCCAGGAGCAGAGACTTGAATTTGATGCAAACATTTCTTTCATGGATCTACTCTACCTAATTAAGCCCACGCCCCTAAACACAATGCACAAGACCTCATTTCATTCTGATTGACATGTGTTCATTTACATGTTTGTTCAAAACCGACAGAAATTAAAACGGCACATTATTAGTATAATTAATAAGGGGAGAAACCATCAAAATGTTTGATACAATTAAATGATTTAAAGGTTCATCAACACAGAAAACAAAGAATCTAACCGATGAAAAATCATTTAAAAATGCTAAAGACTCTTCATTTTTGACTTGTTTTGTCTGTTGGCAACATCACAGAAAACACACAGTCGCGCAAAAAAAGAAACACAAAAGCTCACATCACCACAGTCTCAGGGCAGTGAGTTTAATATGAATGATGATGATAAAGGAAGACACGTGAGCTCTGTAGAGACTTCAGGTGTCCAGCAGCACAACTGTAGACATGTAGATTGATGAATGAGCGTGTTAACACACCGCTTTACTGCCTCACCCGTCCACAGCGTTCATAAAACACTTCCACTCTCTAATTCTTCCAGATTCATCTCCATTTATTCCATCTGACAAGTTAAACCTGAAGTACAATCGCTGAGAGTGAACGCTCTGTACGTCACGTATGGGGGGGTTTATCAGGAACGTTACTGTTTTGCTAAGAAATTTTATTTTAAAAAATAGTTTATTTTGAGGGTTTATTAACCTGGATAAAAGCTCTTTCACCTCACATGAAGTGTGATCTTTCTCTTTCATCTCCGCAGGGCTTTCCGTCCATGAATGACTAAACTGTGGTGTGAAATTTAAAGCCTACAATCCATCCTCCTTGTTTCAAAATGGCACTTAACGTTGGCTTTTGTACTCTTGGCTGTGATTGGCCAGTGGACGGCTGCATATGTCTCAACACATCTGCTGTACTTTGAGACAGTAGACATTATTTCTGAGTCAACAGAAGTTGAGATCTGTGTCCCCATCAGCCAGCGTTCCAGAAAACCACCTGCATGACAGATATGATCTATGACATCACACACTTTGCCTTGAACACAAGTGCGGATCATTGACGCACAAAGTCCCTGTATATGAGACCAAACTTCATGTTTGAATGTCTTTTAAAGGGGTCATATGACACGGCTAAAAGGAATATTATGGTTTGTTTTAGATGTAACTCAATGTGTATACAGGATTTAAGGTTCAAAACGCTGTATTTTCCACACACCGTGCATGTTTGTATCTCCTCTTTGCTCCGCCTCACAGATTCTTTACAAAGCTCATGGCTCTGAAAAGCGAGGTGTGCTGTGATTGGCCAGTTCACCAGTGCGTAGTGATTGGTGGAATACTGCAAGCATGTGAGGGAAATGTGACGCCTCTGACCATATTTGGAACATCAGGTTCCTCTTCAATTGTACTGACAGGTACGCCCACCTTACTTGCGGATACATTTGGGCGGTCTTAGTCAAATCAGACCACCAACTGACGTAGATTTGTGGGGGTGTGGCTACACGAGGCGTTTCAGACAGGTCTGGGTGAGCATTCGCATTTACATAGAATGACTCTTTTGTTCCCACACTTTCATTTCTGCAATTTGACGTGTCTAATGCACAGGCAACTTATAACACACAGAAAAACACGTATTCGCGCCATATGAACCCTTTAAATAAGAGACTTGTAGTCATTGTATGTCAATCACTGATTCCGCTAGAGAGAGCAGAAAAAATCTAGAAAAAAAATAATTTCATTCACTATGTTTTTGCTGTAACAACTTTAGTTTCTTTCTCTTAGGACGTACAATAAAAAACAGTGGTTTTCACAACTAATAAACACAACATTCAAAACCCAGAAATAAAAGTCTAATTAAACCTTATAAACATTTCCAATCGAAGGCAAGTTTGCAGCACACTGAACAAAGAGGCGACTGCTCACAATCATCTGGAAGTCTCCGGGTCTCTGTTTTATTGCGCTCGGCAACAGAAAGGCCCGAACAAATAAACACGTACCACCAACGCGGCTGCGCTTCATGCCGCCCCTGCCGCCCGTGGTCGTGCCAGCGAGAGGCATGATGGATGTTTATTTTAGTCTGGACTGATTCACTTCGCGCAGCAGCTCGATATCGGGCTGCTCCAGAGATGATTTATTCCAGGTCTACTCTCATTCGATTAGCCGCGGGCAGCCGGGAGGCCGACGGGGCCGCGCCGCTCCGAACGAGAAGATGGGGGCTGGAGTGCTGTTTCGTTTCACCTTGCTCCTCTGCCTGGTGAATAAAGACAAAAATCTCCCCCTCCTACCTGAGGCGGTGAGACCTTCCATCAAAGTGAAACCCACCGGAGTCAGACGGGGCGCTGGAGCGCACCAAAGCCAGGAGCGGGGGGAGCTGGCTGATCTCACACAGAATTAGGCCCAATTTGTCCAAACCTGCCGTTACTCTGGAGATCACACTGCCGGTTTAACGTTTGATCTCAGAAGAAGGTAAACAACAACAAGACTAATGAGCTTTCTAGTGATGATGTGAAAGTGCGCTGAACAAACTTTCACAACTTTCAGTTCTTCAGGGCTCGCGCGAGCTTGTCAAAGCCAATTGTTTTTTCAATTATTTAACGCAAACATTTTAATGACTTTTAATCAGTTTAATTTCATTTAATTATGCAAGACAAACATCTACGACTGTTTGAGGCTGCTGTTGTAATCCTTGAATCTATTTAAAAAGCTGTTGTGACTGACTGCTGAACATTATATTAAACACGTCACATCACATGACATCTGTATATATTATAGAATAAAAGTAACTAAAATAAATACAATATTACAATAATTAAGCTTTTGAAAAGTATTAATTAACAAAGTATGTACGTCTTTGGCCAGAGTTCAATGTGACCTGCTCTAGTTAAGAACACTTCTGCATAGTTTTGGTCTTATGGGATTTTTCAGGCATGCTCTTCATTCTCAATTCTCTAGCTTCGGAAATAAAAACATGCCTGAATGACACGGTCAGCATTACAGCATCACGATGCCATAGAAGAACCTTTTTTGTCTAAATGGTTCCATAAAGAACCTTTAACATCCAAAAAAGGTTCTTCCGATTATAAAAAAAGTACACAGTAAAATCGCCAGTGTTAAAAAAGGTCAAATTAACACGCACAGTGTATATATAATCCACTGTGTTAATTTCACCTTTTTTAACACTGGCGATTTTGCAGTGTAGGAAAGAGATGCTTCTTTAAAGAATCTTTGACTAATTGGTTCTTTGTGGAACCAAAAATGGTTGGCTGTGAAGAACCCTCTGAGCACCTTTATTTTGAAGAGTGAACTGAGACATGAATGACACACAACAGGACATCACAACATCATTATGTCACCTTAACAACCTCATTTACTGTGAAAGCAGTCCAGACAGAATAAAGCACTGTACCACAGCCATGGCTAAACACACCACAACACAGAACCTGTGCAACGATCCACCAGGTCAGAGATAAACTGTCTTGAACCTCTACAGACGCGCATGAAGTTTATAACCTCAGGATGTCTCGTGACCCATTTCTCCTCTGATGAGAGGAAGTGATGTCATATCAGCAGCCATCTGTTTGAACACACCATGTTTAATATCATATGGTCTCAGTGTTCAATCATGAGTTCACGCTGCCAGCGTCAGGGTTTAAGAGATTATCATGAGCATTTATGAACAAAACAAGCTGTTTCTCTCATTTGAAGATGATTTTATTCAGTTACACTAGCACGTACTCAACACACACACACATATAAATCTAATGCAATTATCGTCATACTCAAAACATTCTTTTACTGTTAAAAACCTACAGACATTAGAGTTAAAACTGATCACATGATGTGTATTGATCAATCACTATTACTGCTGTTACACTGGATGAAATTGTGTCCGTCTCAGTTTAGACAGAAGTTTAGAGGTTTTCCAGATATTCCAGAGCGAAAATACAAAATAACTCTTTGGCTTATTTCAATCACATAGTGTGTTTTCTCTACACAAACACTTCATTTAAATAAAAGAAACTTGCTGTAAAGAGTAAACGCAGTTAAATGTCGAAACAGTTTGACACTGCATTCATATTTCTAACGTAATCACTTTCATATCAAAGCAACATTCAGAATCATTTACAAGTTTAGCTCAACATAATCAAATACATAATCAAATGCAACTCTTCAACACAGTGACAAAAACACAACATTGAACATTAACGAGTCTTTCCCTTTTCTTATCTTGCTTCTATGTTAACATTTACATTTATTCAATCCCAGGTTAAGAAATCCTCATTTAACCAGTGCTAAACACCACAAAAATCACAAAGACACACACAAGAAATAGATGAAGTTGAGTGAACAAACTGACATTAAGGTCAATATTTTTGTACATACTTTTGAAATCAGACCAAGAGCAAAATTCAGAGGCTATGAATGTGAAGGGAGTCAAATGTTAAAGCAGAACATTACAGTCTTTTGACTTGGGTCATTAATCACCTATAAACCACCAAGAACACCCTAGCAACCATGATAGCAACACACAGAAAACATCCATAGCAACACTCGAGCAACCACACCAACTGCTTCAGTTCTGAATCTAGAGATGATTTTAAGAGGTTTTCACACAGCACATTGGGTTTGTCTTTGTGGTTTTTGTCTTTCATGGTGCTTTAAGTATGTTCATGTGATGTAGGGCTTTGTGTGTTCGTAAAGAGCTTGTGTTCTGTAAAGGTTTATAAATAAAACTCACTGGAGGTTACTCAGATCAATCCTGTAGAAACTCACGGCCGTAATGATGTTTATTCTATTATTCTGTTTGGATTACTAGGGTAATGTTTACACTGGCACAAACCTCCTGCGTCCCCACACGACCCCTGAGGAGAATGTATCACCTTTCTTAAATAGTCAAGATAATGAGAATTCCAGTCCAGCCCAGTACAATCTCTCTTCTCTCCACCCCGGCAGCTTTGGACATTCCTGAGAGAATTCATCTCAGCATGAGACGGGCTCTTCAGACGCTCCCGGAGACCATAAATTCACCGGTTCCTGGTGCGAGAGCCTCTGGCGGTGGTTTACAGCAGTGATTACACACACACACACACGAGAATGTTCCTCTGCTTCAGTCTTCTCAAGCCAATCCAAACCACAAGAAAAATCACTTCACAATTGACATCTATTCATTTAGTACAATGTCTCAGATAATTCCCTTTGTGTCTTTAAAGGCAAAATTCTGCTTAGATCAACAATA
The DNA here is from genome assembly GCF_024868665.1 of Triplophysa rosa. Lineage (NCBI taxonomy): Eukaryota > Metazoa > Chordata > Actinopteri > Cypriniformes > Nemacheilidae > Triplophysa > Triplophysa rosa. The sequence continues at coordinate 303,011 of NC_079912.1, read as the reverse complement.
AAATCGCAATATGAACTCAAACATTTCTCATCAAATTTGTCCCACACCAAAATGGTAGGTATCCACATTATTTTGATAGTTTCTGTCTATTATTATATCTCCTAATGAACCGTGAAGGAAACATCTAAGAAGTTTGAAGGCAAGCATAACTCCATTAAGTCTCCTGAAATACAAAAGCAGAAAATGTTCCTGTAGGAAAGAAAGCAGCTCAGATTGAGCGAAACCAATGCCGAGCTCAGCTTCAACTTTAATATTACTTTCACTGATAATAGGATGAATTTAAGTGGTTTTCTTCAGATGAAACATCATTGAGAATCTCCTGCACTGTCTTCAGTTTTTCCATCTTAAGCCTGATGTGACTGAATTGCAAATTCAATGCTAATCTGAAGTCTCGCTGTGTCATGAAAGGAGCTCTGTTCTCCCGCAGAAACACGCTCGTAGAAAGCCGGAATGGATCAATTCTCTGGTCGCAATTAAATGACGGCACAATAATAAGGAAATGGCAGGGACATGCGACGTGCATCTTCATCAAACCTGCATCCATGACGACTGCGAGCGTCAGACACAATAGAGTCTTTGTTGGGTTGCCGGGCAGATTCATGTTGACACTCGGCATGTTTTTCTTTGTCGTGGGAAAGCTGTATGAGCGAGATTTATTACAGATGATACGCAGATATTATCTGTGAAAGCAGAAAGATAAATACTAGTGTCAAACACAAAGCAGCTCATTCTTCGAGGAACACAAACACAGCAATGTTTTAAAGAACTCCACCCACAGTCAGTGTAGTGTCGCTCACTTCAGCCGTCACAAGAGAGAGGAACACACTCAAACTAGTGACACCAAAAACACATCTGACAATACTTACTCGTCCTCGAGTCAACCTGATTTCTATTACACTTACAGAGCGCTTGCTGGTCAAAAACAACAACACCACATACAGCATCACCACTCGACGCTTTCTCGTGAATTTTAAGCAGATTTTTTTCAGTAAGCTATAGTAGGATACTTTTTCTTTTAGTACAAGCTTGAAGTGAAACGAATCAGAGAAGTAATTTGACCGTTGTCTTTACAAAAAACATACACGTCACATTTAAGTTAATTTGATTACATTTACTTCCGCAAATTTGATGTATATTTTGTACATAATATTTTATGTACTGTTCGAATATTTGGGACTAAGTTGGCCAAACTTTTGGTTTACAAAAGTGTACCTTTAAGTAATAAACTTTGAGTGCACAAGTTTTGAACTGAATTTTTCTGAGAAGCACATGAAAAGTAGACTTATTTTTATTAAAAAGTATAAGCACACTTAAGGGATAGCTATGACACATTTACATGTATGCATTTGGCAGACACTTTTATCCAAAGCGACTTACATTGCATCGTACTACACATTTCTTTCTAAGTATGTGCAATCCCTGGGATCGAACCCATGACATTGGCGTTGCTAGCGCCAGGCTCTAACCACTGAACCACAGCAAAGCAAGTTAGGCTTTCTTGCAAGCTATGACTAGACAGTTTTAAAGTAGTTTTTAAAGCACATGAGCAGATTTTCTCAGGACAGATATGTGTAAATGTAGAACAGCTCACTATCCAGACGATAAGAGTTCAGTGCACCACACCCAGTGACAGGAAGAGTGGGAAACTCTACTTCCTGTCTGCCCCAGCTGCTCCAACGCTGACAAAACGTGTGTGCGTGCGTGTGTGTGTGTAGGGGTGGGAGTGCACTGATTTACTCCCCAAATATTTCAGCTTCAACTACAGTGAAGAACCTCCTCTGCGCTGATCTGATCTCTGTCGACCGGGAGCTTCCCAGCCAATTTTCACACACCCACAGCAGCTAAAAACACACACAGGGCACTCCACCACAACTCTGTGTTATACCTCAACCTCAAACCAGAACAAACAACAGACCTCTGCACACAGCCAACCACAGAGACAAGATGGCCGCCCACAGGAAACAAGGATCACACGTCACATCTCCTCACTCTGAAACGCCATTTCATTCACAACAAACATTTGATTTAGACCAAGAACAAAACATGCTAATAAAAATCTGAGATTTGCAGCTTGATTCACATTCATCAGCACGTGTGAATTTTCTTTATAATATTACATTAAAATAAACCTTCATAAAAACTTAAACATTTAATTACTATAAAGTCAATTATTTAAAACCTTAAACTTAATAAATAAATAATACATGATTCTAAAGGTATTTAAGTTAGGTGAAACCATCGATTCTTAAATGAAACACTGCTGAGCAAAGAAAGAGAAACCAGTGAGAAATCAGGTTTGATCCGGTGAGGAACAGCAGTTAACATGAAGCTGGTTCTCAGGTCATTTCTGGTGATTATTTTAAAGCGCTCCCCCAGGATGGGGGTCCACCCCTGCCCTCCCGAATCCATCCCTGTTTCCTGAAGATACGAGTCGGAAGACAACAGCACAGAGAGAGAGCAGGAAGAGGAAAAGCCTGGTGCAGCCGGGCGGAAAATACCAAGCTTGACAACACCGGCCACAACATTCGTCATCCAGCACCGTCACCACAAAAGAACTTCACAAATAAAAAGTGCTGCATAAACACAACGCTAACGAAATGAAAAGTTGGGGCAGAATAATTAACCGTTTTATAATCAAACGCGGCTTCATTAATTTAGAGAATCATGAAGAGGAAAAGAAAGCGCTGTAATAAAGAATGGACAGAGCGCAGCGGCAATGTGATTTATGACTGGAGGGACTCAAATCCACAGCAAAGCAAATGAAAGCACTTGAAGAGCAGAACATGGTCCGAGCAGATGAATATGTACACGGCCTGTTTTCTGATTAAATCTCAACCCGCCAGGAGTCATCGAGACGGGATTAAATTTCACTAAATCCAGATGATCTTTAAGCGCGAGCAAAATTTGACTGAAGATTGGTGATCTCGCTGGACCATCTGCACAGAGAACAGAAGGTTATCAAAGCCCAATAAAAGCATTTATACCCATCTGACGGGAGATATTAATCTTTATCACAAAATATATTTATATCATAAAGACGGATGTCAGATGTCAGAAGATCTCTCGAAGAACAAAGAGGGGAAGGCATCTGAACTTCAACACCAGCTCAGTGTATGTCAAACTGAAAAATCCTTCTGCATTACAATATAAGATGAAGTCATTCAAACTAGACTTTTATATTTTTAAAGCAAATGTGAGTGTTACCAGCTTGTGAAAAAAATCTTTGCCAAGATGCTAAGGTGGTATGAGTTGCCAGGGTGGTTGCTAGGCTGTTATGAGTGGTTGCTAAGTGGTCCAATTCCACCCTATAATGTCTATGGTCTCTACATGTGGCTCATTGTAGGTCTTTTAAATTATAAGTTGGATCGCTAAGATAGGTAACAATCCATCCTCTGAAGAATAATGATGTAAAGAGATAGTTCAGCCAAAAATCTAAATGAAGTCATGATTTATTCTCCCTCATCTGGTTGTAAATCTGTACCGGAGTCTTTCTTCAGTGGAACACAAAAGAAGAAGTTTTGAGAAATGTCTCCGTGGTTTTGTGTTCATACAATGGAAGTCAATGGAGCGAAGTGTTGTTTGATTATTAACATTCTTCAAAATACCTTCTTTTGTGTTCTGAAGAAACTCATACAGACATGACATGAGGATGAAGATGAACATGCTCAATGAACAGAATAGAAAAAGAACGACATTAGTATTGCAAAAGATTCTGTTAAGCTGCACATTATGAAAAGCCCAATATAAATGAAACCGACTTGACATGTCAAAGATAGAGATGTTTAGAGTGATGTGTGATGTTTCGCAGCGTAGCGCGTCTCGGTATAATTCAAGTTCTCTTCAGGCTGAAGGTTTGCTATCAGAACACATCCAGTCAGGAGAAAGACCACCGACCAGCGTCTCATCATGACATCATTCAGAGGGAACGGGCAGCGTTCACCGGCTCTTGTAATTAGCCGTCGGTCGGCTGGGCCTCGTTGGCGACGAGAGATGAAGTGTGACACGGCGAGATGTGAAGTGACAGTGAGCCAGAGGAGAGACGTTTGGGTCACATGGCTCATGCCCCTACAGGCCATGGTTCAAACACATCCACTCGTGAGAAACCGACATGGACAGACAGTCAACAGGTACTCAGATGAGAATTAAACCAGAACATGAGCTGCTTGGGTTACATACTTCAATTCAGAGCCGAATGAGTTACAACTGGAACTGCATCAGTGACACTGAACACGACTCTTTTCGTTCTGTTGGTAGCGTGTATATGAATGTTGATAACGTTCTCTCTTCGGGCAGCTCAAGGGTTTCTGAAATACCGCATACAGTGTGTGTGTGTGTGTGTGTGTGTGTGCGTGCGTGCATGCGTGCGTGTGTGACTTCATTCTGTCTATATTTCTCTAACACAGAACAGACGTGTTCTGATCGGGCTCATGTTACCCATGAGCACTCCCCAACATTCACCCTTCACATTGATTTCTATAAATGGAGCTCTGATTGTGAGTAAAGTTCAGCCAAAACTCCTCCCTGAAGAAAATCTCTCGTAGTGAAACGCACAGCCATGAATTTACAAACACAACGTCTCTGTCTGTGTGTGTGTCTCTGTCTGTGTGTGTGTGTGTGTGTTCATGTTTGTATATCCCGGTGGGGACCTAAACCTGAATGCACACCAACACATGGGGACTCGTGTCACTGTGGGGACCAAAATTGAGGTCCTCATGGGCAAAACAGCTAATAAATTGTACAGAACAATATTTTTTTTTAATCTAAAAATGCAAAAAGTGTTCTATGATCTTTAGGTTTAGGGATAGGTTTAGGGATAGGGGATAGAATATACAGTTTGTACAGTATAAAAACATTACGCCTATGGACTGTCCCCACGGGGATAGTCAACCAAAGCCTGTGTGCGTGTGTGTGTAGTGGTGTGGCGTGTGTGTGTGTTGGG
>NC_079912.1:248628-298057 GCF_024868665.1 Triplophysa rosa | reverse complement strand
CAGTGTGTGTGTGTGTGTGTGTGTGTGTGTGTGTGTGTGTGTGTGTGTGTGTGTGTGTGTGTGTGTGTGTGTGTGTGTGTGTGTGTGTGTGTGTGTGCGTGTGTGTGTGCGTGTGTGCGTGTGTGCGTGTGTGTTTTCTTGCTCCCTCTCATAATATATTCAGCTCAAACTCCTCATCCAATTCCATATGATATATTCATTTATATACATATAAAACATTAAATAACAATAAAGCATGTATATATTGGAATATTGATTTTCACATTTTCCACATTGTGAGTCCTGCGTCCAAACAGCATCGAGACGCAGGAACTGATATTCAGCACTTCAGGTTAAAGGTCACATTAACTATGACCACAGTGCTAGAGAAAGTGAAACACAGCGTCTGCATGTACACAATCATCTGACAGTCAGAAGAGAAAAGAAAAGAAGAGAAGATTAGAGAAGAGAGTCTATGATCTGTTTCTCTCTGATCCCTCGGTGTTGAAGGGCACGGGAGTCTCTGTTCGGCCCACTCTTCCCCCTCTGGTATTAGTTAAGGGAGGAAGAGAATCACCACAAACAAACACTAATTGGAAGCTAATTTTGTTAGCTCTCGCTCGGCCGATTCATCGCCTGCGGGCAGCTATGAATAATTAACATGCGTGGCACACGGCTCGAGGCCGCTGGATTTGTTATGACATCACGCCGGCTATCATCTGGCCAGTGGGTAGATGACAAGAATAAAATGAGAAAAGATTATTATTATTTTCTGAAGAAAATATGAGGGGTGTAGAACTCACTGACTCGATGCTAAGCTGGTTGCAGGCTGGTGGAAGTCAAAAGAACCCATCCTAAGTCTCGCTCGATGTTCAAACCTTTAAAGCATTGAGTTTGACTTTGAAAAACAGGAAGATGTACGGCCGGCCTGTAAGAAGGAGGAATGCTTGTGTAGACCGAGGAGATCTCAGAGGGCCGCTTGACATTTGGCTGGTGGAGCTTACAGGAGGAACGCACCGCCTGAAGTCTCTGAATGTCAGATGCTCAGTGTTCACCGCGAGGCCAGACCGAGACACTGTCCAACAGATCTTCTCCATTTCTATCTGAAGCAACATGCAAGACGACAACACGGGTCAGAAAACCCAAAGCATCGTGATCGTCACGCTGACGTGCCCAACCGAGCCCTTCATGGCCACTGAAGTCAGTTTGACATGCTACATATTTCATGAGGACAAACTTGCAAAACAGAACGTTTGTACAAGACGTTTGAATATTTCATGAGCTCTCACGCTGTGCTCCCATGTTTATGGATTCTATAGGCCAATTATTAGAGCAGAAATAAAGAGCTACAACTGCGTCTTGACTTTTCACAAACACCTGTCAACAGCAGGCGAATACAAATCATTTACTGCCATGAAACAGAATTTTGCATTATTTCTCTTAAAAAGATGGTTTTACCTCTATGACAATAGAATGATTTAAAGGTAAAGTCGCTGAATAAACCAAACTCGTGTGGTGTTTTCATGTTCATGTTGTTCAGTAGGGATGGGCGATATTATATCGTTTGCGATATACCTGTAGAAATTCCCCACACGATAGGAATTAGTCTTCCCGCGATATAAACGATAAATTCTAGTTGATGACGTATTTCTTTGCGAGACCCATTCACAGCTCATATGTGAAGCGAAAACGGGTATAGCGGAGGGCGGACGTGAAGCTGAGAAAGAGTTTGCATTAAAAGCTCTAAATCTCGTTTAGGTTACCACTGTAGATGCATCCGAGTTAATGTTTAGTTTCACTTTCGTTTTATTTAATTCGTTTGTTAAGTATTCGTTGATAGTCATAATACGTTACACCACAACATTTAGTTTGGCTAAAAGTATTTATTTAAACATTCTTTAGATGTTATGCGCGCGTGCGCAAATAGTTTAGTATGATTTCTTGCCTGTTATATACAGGATGAACGGAGCGTCCCGTGCGCAGCTCGCGCCCACATGTGCTCTCATAGCGACACAGCGCGCACAGCACTGCTGCCTGTTCACATACAGTACACATGCGAGTTTGTGTGACGTTATTTCTCTCTGTTCTCTTTCTGTAGCGCGAGTCATAGACAGATTCAGTGTATGTTGCTGTGAGAAGAGAAGGTTCACACAGTTCAAGAGAGAGTGATTGACAGCGTGATGCGATCGATCGTTTCCACCCAACAATAGAATATATACAGTTTTAGGTATGACATGATGTGTTTATTGAGCTTTAGTTCATTTAACTTTTCTTTACTACAACCTTTTGAAGTCGAATCTCACTATTATATTTTATATTTACAAAAATACTGTAGGTATATTTTAGGAGCTGTTTGATTTGGGGTAAGTTTTACTTTTTGATAATATTTGTTTTTCTGAGGGTCTAGACTACATGCAGCTACTATCACTTGACGCAAAAAACAGCGATGGATGGCGTTATGGATATATCGTCATTTTTATCGTTATCGCAAGAAATACCAGAAATTATCGTGATAGAGTTTTAGGGCCATATCGCCCATCCCTATTGTTCAGGCAGGGATGGGCGATACAGATAAAGTGAACGCTAATAGAAAGTAGGGATGATCATTTCGGTTAATTTCCCTAACCGAGAACCGACACTTGTTATCCGAACATTAACCGTTAACCGATAAGATTCTAATAATAAACTGGAATTAAAAAAATACATGCTGAGTCTCTGTAGCGAGGAAGGCGGGACGAGAGCCGTGGGGCAGGAAGGCGGGGCCAGTGGCGTGAGTGATAATGAGTATCAGCTGTACGCGCACCGGTCCCGCATGCCTCACGGGGGAGCTTGGGAGCATAAGAGGACGAGCGACGGGACTGCCGACGAGAGAGGACCGGGCCCGGAAATGTTAAGTTTTATTTATGTTTGTGTGGCCGGCAGTCGACCGTGAGGTGGCTGCCGGCCTTTTACTTCCGTGTTATTGTTTGTTTATATTTGATTAAAGTGTGTTAAATGTTCGCCGGTTCCCGCCTCTTTCCTTCCTTGCCTAGAGACCTTGTTACGGTCTCATTTTGAAGGCTGTGTCCTCCGGAGGTCGCGTTTGTCCGCCGCATACGCCTTCGCATGCGACATCCGGAGGACGCAGACTTCAAAATGAGAATATACCTACAGTTGACGAGGGTCTGTGACACGTTAAATGTACAAACTTTTTTTTCACAGATTTATTCTAACATGCAAACAGCAGCATAACGAATACATCAACAACAGCACCTGCATTCACATATTATCACATTTTCACGAACCTGCGGCGTTTTGGACAATGGAGAAAAACTAAAACAATATACAAATCCAAAGCATAAAATAAACAGGCAAGAAAAAAACTGAAATAATTAACTAATTATGACAAAACGAAAACACAGAAGAACCGGCAGTTTATTTCCGTCAGAAAGTTTTTTCATCAAATAAAAATAGCAGGCCTACCTCAATCCAAAGCTTGGAGTTTTTATTTAATAAACTAACATGTTTACGTGTTGTGGTGACAGTCTGGAGCTTGTTGACAATTAGACCCGCCGCAGAAAACACCCTTTCAGATGGCACGGATGTCCCGGGAATGTAGAGATAACGCCTCGGGAAGCGCGTCACATTTGCTTTCCACCAGCCAGTCTTAGCTAAACATATATAAATCCGATCTGCTATACCACCCAAAATACAAACATTATTTTTTACTTATTCATATTTCACATTCGTATTTTTACATCAAGTCTAAAAGAAGGCAGGGAAACCACCGGTCGCGCCGTTTTCTTCTCCAAAGCGCACGGACAGCCGATGCTAAGCATCCATGAGATAAGTTTATGTAAAGGATAAATTGATGGCTAGCACCGAAATTCCCTTGCAATAGTCATTTAAAAACGTATTATTCAATTATTTTTATTATTAAAAAAATATTATTAATATTATTTAACCTAAAATAAACATACCTTTTAAATCGTTTAACTGATAGTATTAACCGGTCAAAATTTTAACAATCGGTTAACGGTTAAACGGTCAATATGAGCATCCCTAATAGAAATGTAAGCCGTTAAATGGCAGCGAGTGCCCAGCGGAGGTGTTTGGACCCTCTGTCTCTTCTGATCTGTCATGGACATGAAGACACAGCACCTCGAGAGACGTCCTGCCACAGCCCAGGGGTAACCTTTAGCCCTGCTTCACACTGTTTTTACCCCCCTCTCTCACATACCCCGGGGCAATGGAGCTTGTGTCCAGACAGGCTGTCAGAATGGCCGCGGTGTTTCTCTGAGACGCAGTAAAGATCCTGCTGGCAAACTTCAGCGATAACAGACACACAAAAAACCATCCCACTCATAATCACCTCCTGAGGCTCTGTTACCATAAACAAGCCGCTACTGCCTTTAAATACATTCCTTCTGCTTTTCTGATTCTTCTGACAGATCTTCCATATTTCACGTTGCGGGGCTGGTGATAACTGACGTCATATTGAGTTTAGAAGTCAGATATCACAGCTGAATCTTACTGAAATGTTGGAGGTCTTCCTTTAAGCAAACAATTAAAAGTCAGACTTCCCTAAGTTAAAAACACCTGATGAAACAACCTGTTCTCATCAATTGCGTATAAATAACACGCTGTTGCAATCATGTAATACGTACGCTAAAGTTGAATTTTGCATGCATATGAAATGCCAATGTTTGCGTGCACCTCGGTGGAGAGCAGCCATTTTGAAACGTACATGAAGAGGAAACACTGAAATAATTAAAATAATACTGTTAGGTTTAGGGTTTGGGTTAGGGGACAGGTTAAGACAAATTGCCGTTTAATATGCACGCGCGCTAAAACTGGCGTATCATATGCACACAAAATTGAACTTTGGCGTTCGTATTAAACGATATTGCAACAGCACGTGTTATTTATGCACAATTGCTGAGAATGGGCTCGATGAAAACATGCACGTCATATTTCACTGCAAAACCAGAACAAGAAAGTAAAGAAATGAAGTCTAGTTAAGAACCATTTCCATTTTTCTTTCGAAAGACATTTTAGTGCACTTTCCCCTGTATTCTCATCCAGATAGTTTTAACGTATTACTTTAAAATAAGTACTGTAATATATACGCTTTGTGCTTTAATGAAAACTATAATAAGGAAAATGTGCTTAATGGAAATCTCACAACGCAAAAAAAATCGACAGCCTCAAAAGAGGCTTTATTTTTCAAAGTCAAATAAAAATGATTTTGTGTTGAAATATGACATGGACCTGTAAATCTCCTCCTGACCTCATGCGTCACGCACTGGACCTGATGCCAATCATCTGTCGAGTAAGACATATCATCAACGGAAGTTCATGTTTAAGAGGATAAGAGTCTTTGTCTTAATCTCCAGCCCGGAGACAGCGTCCCTTTAAGAATACTTATAATAAACTTCAATCTGGGTTTTAGTGAATGGTATTAATGGTGAGTTTCTTGAAATTGCTTTCTGCCGTGAGATAATTCACAAGCATCCAAACTCAATCTAAGAGCGTCTAATCCTGACCTGCTTTCAATGGGGCTTTTCTTCAGCAGCCGGAGGACGGCAAAATAGCGTCTCATGAATAGCAGATGATTATTAAAAGAGAGAATTTCCATATCATTTCCACTCGGCATGTACTCTAAACAGGGTAAATTACCATACAAACTCACAAGAGCTTTTAGCGGTGGCACACAAACAACACGGCTTCATGCTTGAATGTGCACTAAAGATCACTGAATTCTGTCGTCTGAATCGCATCCCACGCGTCTGCAACACAACTGCACTTCTCTAAAGAAAACGAGTGCTGTGATATCCAGCGCAAATGCTACAGCTACTGTGTTGTGTTGTGGGTGGTTGCCGGGGTGTTGCTATGTCGCTTACATGGCACACGACTGATGTCTGCGAGTTTAATGATTTGTTTGGTTATCAACGTTCTTCAACAAATCTTCTTTTGTGTGAAGAAAGAAATGACATGAGGGCGAGAATAAATGATGAAAACATTCTCATCTCTATTTGAGATCGTTTCAAAACGGAAGACAGAAAAAGCAACAGCACTTTTTTAACACCTACACTGAGGGGCGAATGTTGTATCATACCTACGGTGAAATGTTTCAGTGGTCCAGCTCTGCTGACTTGAGCTTTTCCTCGCTGAGCTTTATTAAAAAGGGATGTGGAGTTAAAGCCAACATCCCAATGGAGAACGGCCAGCCTGCTCTGAAACGCACAGACCTGAAGTCATTCTTCCCAGGAGAAGAAGAGGATATGATGAAATTCTTCAGGCTCGTCGTGAGGCCACACAGACGCTGCTGAGGTGAGAGATGTCTGATCAATACGGTGACAAATGAACCTGCACAATTGACTTCAGCTTGTTCATTCATTATTAAAAGCTCCGGCTAAATGCAGTTCAATTAACCCAGCAGCCATTTGACAGCCTTAAGCTTCTCATTTAACACTTAACAACCCATCTGAAGGTGAGAAGAACTGAAACACGAATTCTGCACGATTCAGGGCAAAAAGAGAAAGAAGACACTGTATTCCACAGTAAAATGGTGAGAAATAATGCGCAAACTGAATTCCAACCATGATCTCTGACTGGTTCGATCACACTTCCTCACGTATTTCTGAAATGATAACCGCACATCACATCGTGAATTAAACAAACACAACTAGAAGCATACTACCGTTTTACTACATGAATCAGTATGCAACATTACACTATACAGCAGTTCTATTCACAGGTGCAATATGTTATGCACTTTGATGCGAGACATTAATGAACAGAACTGTGCTGGAAACAGACATCAGTTTCGAGGTGATTCTGAGTGTCTAAATGTTCACGTTGGGACCTTTGGCACCCGAGGATGAGCTCACAGCATGATGGGATCTACTCGGATATTTGTCTGCTCTGCCGTCTCCTCGGTCTGTGTCTCTGCGCCGCCCGGAGAGAGAGGGCTTTATCCCTGCCAAACTGGAAACTCCGAGCAAGAAAGACAGGAAAGAAAGGGAGGGGGCGCAGGAAAAGAAAGAGGTGGCATGCGTCACTCTGAGGCCGTGATGATAAAGCCAGAGCCGCACATATTCATGCGACAGGCCGGGAACCTTAAGCATCCGTCAGCGCGGGGGTGAAAACCTTCACAGTTGACGGATCTGAAGGCCTGCAACTGAAAAAGATCAGAAGCCAGGCGGGTGGGGGGGATTCTGAAGGGTCTTGACCCAGAGAAACACACACACCAGGTGGTTTGAAAGCGTGTCACTAACACACACACAGAGGCAAATGTCTGTGAAAGGTCACAGCTGACACCACCGTCTCCCCTGATGGAGACACAATCCAGTGGAGTGACGGTTCTGCTGGGTTCTGTTGGTGGAGAGATATTCCCACCACACTCATGCTGAGAGAAGGTCACGTCCAGCCCGCAGCGCGCACACACAAGTCCCGCGTCTGCTTACCGTCACTCTCAAAGGTCTCATCTCGTGTGAATGTGTATCGCTGCCTCGCCTCATACTATGTTGTCACTGATAAACACGCATTCCTGGCTGTGAACGGACTCAACGCCTTTTAAACCTGAGAGCGAGTGATGTTAGAGAAACAAATACAAATGTCTTTAAAGAGTCATTTTAACCCAAACTCAAACTTCTAATTCATTGTCATAGTGATCATAGTTAATCTGTCGTTCATGCGGAAATAATAAGACAAACTTCAATTATTTAACTACATACTAATCATGATTCATCACATCCAGAAGAAAAGTTTGTGTTTACGTAATTCATGTCTGTGTATAGTGCATATTCATTTTGTATTTATAAACACTTATACATACTCATACATGTACTGTATACATATTTAGGAAATATTTACATGTGTTTATTTATATTTACCAAGAATTTAAATCATATATACTGTAAATGTTTCTTAATTTTTTTATTTAACAAAAATCTTGAATATACAGTATGCATGTACGTGTGTTTTTATAAATATAAAATGAATATGCACAGTACACAGACATACAATATATTATGTAAACACAAACTTTACTTCTGGATGCCATTAAGTAAGAGATAATGTCCAGGCAGCTGGTTGTTATGGCAGAAATAATCCCCGACGGTGTGATCAGGAGGTGAAGCGGAGGGTCTTGTATCGGACTTAAGGGGCTTATTTCTGCCATAACAGCCGGCTGCTTGTACATTATCCCGCTTATCACACGCCTACTTGCCACATGAGAAAAAAACTGGACATGAAATGTGAATTTGAAATATTTTTTTACCGAATGCAGACCTTCTGTGAGGAAAAGACGTTTACTTTCGGTTTTATGGTAAGATACGACGTTCCAATGTCGCGAACTGGCAATTTGGTTTAATCATTTGTAAATATAATGTCATATACTGTATGTTATTAAAAGACATATTTATAATTAATTTGTCAAAAAAAACTGTCAAAATGGGATTATTACATTATTATCTGGGATTATTACAGGGCTCCTTGGAATGCTTGATTCTGATTGGCCAGTCGCAACATTTGCAGGTTCGTTATTGCTATTTTTACCCGTCACTATGGAGCACGGTGATATTACATGCCAATAAGCATGTTTGTGACGTCATCGCTGTATTTTAATACCCAATAAAGCCGAAGTCGTTTATATTTTTTATGTTTCTGTTGTCAGACATAAAATACTAATTACAGACAAATGTTCATGTCCAGTCAGTAACAATGACAGGTGCTTGTACACGCTGTTTTGTAATCATTCATTTATTCACTTACAAGTAACTTTAAGCTGCTGTTAGGTCATGGAGAAGACACAGAGACACATTTTTCCACTCACTGAAAGTTAAGGTTTATCCAAAATGACGCTAGTCGCTATCGCTCTCTGAAGGAAAAAAGTCTGTAAACACCGCACCACTGGTTTGTGAGAACACGCGATGAGAGTAGTGATGGGAAGTTCGGATCATTTTACTGACTCGGATCTTTGAGTCTCGTTCAGCAAAATGAATGAATCTTTTTTCGAGTCATATCGTTCATTTCGTTCATTTTAGCAAAATATAATTAAAATGTTACATGTTACTTTCCTAACACATCTACTACTTATGCAAACGTTGATCACATTACAAACAATACACAACTATAATGCTATAAGAAAAAGAAAAGATTAATTCATTGTTTACCTGGGTCTTTAGTCTATGATTAGCTCACCACACCTCTTATCTGACAAGTCCTCGGGTTTGACTCCTTCGTTCATCACGTGACAGCGTCGTAAACTAAACCAATGCAGTCAGAGCCGGAAAGAGAATTGATTAGTTCACCTCTCGAGTCTTCGGGTTTGAATCGTTCGTTCTTCTTGAATTCCAGTACAGGACCCATAGAATGTTGCGCAATGCGCATGCGAGACTGAACGAATCACTCCCTAAGACGACTCGTTCTTCCCGAGTCACATTAAAGATTCGTTCAAAATGAACGAATCGTTCAAGAACGACCCATCACTAGATGAGAGGGTCTGATTGAATGACAGATGCACGCTTTGCAGATTCAGATCCAGAAACAACACCACAAACAACGTTAGAGATCGCTGTGTTATTATAAAAAGTGCAAAAAGATTTTCAAAATTAGTGATTTCAACAAATTAGACGGTGGTGGGCCGTCATAGGGGCGGATTCACATTTAGCATCTAAAGCCGCGCCGCTTTCTCTAGTCAAATGACCCGTGGTGCGCACGCGGCACTCTGAAAAGTTTAACTATTTTCATCGATGTAAAATGTATATGCAGCACCGCATGCGCGTCGTGACAGCGTCGCTCCCTATTTGCGCGCGCCTGCCGTGCCCACATTTAAAATAATCTGATCAAGTGTTTACATGTCCTACCAAGCGGATTACAAATGTCATAAACCACCCTTTACAATCCAACTGAAATTTCAATAAATTTGGGCATTTTTAATCTGATTGATGTGTTTATATCAATATCGGATTGGATTTTTAATCGGATGACATTGGTCCATGTAAACGTAGCTAGTGACACAGCAGCCAATATGAGAAACATTATTATTTATTCTGTTTCTTTCATGTTTTATTAAATGGGGAACAAGTACAAAAATAGGCCATAATATCAAAAGATCTGCGTGTAGAAGCACAGCGCACTGAAATCTATGTAACGTTAGGCTTAAATTTACCTGCAAGCTTTTGTGGCTTCAGCTCAATTCGTGAATGTTGCGGATGAAAACAGGACACATTGTGAATTATGTGTGCGGAAGCAGGACAAGTAGGGCTGTCACAATTATTAAATAATCTTCTCATCGCGATGGTTTCAGATCATCGCAATTATTGCAAATCTCTATAGAAGACACTAGGGAGAGCTGTAGTGCATCTGCATATTTTAGTGTATATATTGTTACTAACAGTGTTGGGTGTAACTAGTTACTAAGTAATTAATTACTGTAATTGAATTACTTGTCACTTGAAAAGTAAAGTAAGGGATTACTCTTATTTTTTCTGTAATTTAATTACAGTTACTTCTGATGTAATTAAACTAAATACTTTGTGTAATATACTGTATGTGTGTGCAATAGTGGAATTAACATCAAAATTCAAAGTCTAACTTTAAAATCTGTGCTTTAATGTATAATTCTCACATTTGTAATACTTTGGTCAGTTAATAAGAGTACTTTATGTAGTTTTATATTATTTATTTGAATGAATTAAAAGAGCCGTTTCATGTCTATCCTTGAATCACTTAACTAATCAAGGTTGCTATAGGATATAGAAAGTAATTAGTAATAAGTAACTAAATACTTTTTGGAGAGAGTAATTTGTACAGTAATCTAATTACACTATTGAATATGTAATTAGTAACTAGTAATTAATTACTTTTTCAGAGTAACTTACCCAACACTGGTTACTAAAGCATGGTAATACTTGTAAAATGTACCACCACAACACAATCACTTTTAAAAAAAACTAAAACATATACAAATTACCTGCAGTACAATTTAATATTATTTAAGCAAATCTCGGTGTGAAAACCAGTCTACCAAAATCTCATTAACACACAAGTAAAATTTTATTGTAGTCTTACAAGTGAGAAAAAAACAGACTAGAAGCTTTTCTATGACTGATAGTATTTTAATGGTGGCTTAAATTCACACCTGATCAATTTACTTAATTTACAAGTATTTGGTGGTTGTATTATTGACAGGTAAAAGCCTAAACCTCAAGTATGATGACCCAATTTTTTCTGATGTATTTCCAAGAAAAAAAACATAGTCTTATATTCAGAACAATATGGTCATTTCAATCGCTGAATCAAAAATGTATGAGAATTAAATGTCAAAGCTCAAAAACAGACAATTAATTGTCATAATTGCAATGATTTATTAGACAATTAATCGTCAGTCAAATTTCATAATCGTGACAGCCCTAAGGACAAGATAACATATTATTGCCGGGAGTTAGGGCTATCGCGATAAACCGACGATAAATATCAGGTGATTTATGCACAGCTTTTGCGTGAAGTACGGTAAAATGCTGCTGCATCCGAAAGCCAGAGGGCGCGCTCGTGCGGAAACTCCAAATACGCACTGCAGAAGAAGACCATGACACCTTCTAGAATCTAGGAAATGCCTATGGACATCTTTTATCACTGTTACTCAAGCCTCATCAGGTATTTTCATGATAATAAAGTGTATTTATAATGATCATGTTTGACGGGTGTTGCTTTTTCAAATGCACATTATAAGCGACTCAAACTCGCACTGCTCTTAGATCGAGCAGCATTTCCTACTGATCCCAGAGACGTGCTTCACGGACAAGCTACACATTAAAAAAATATCGACACATTGCATATATTATTAAATATGCAATGTATAGCTTGATTACAATAGGATTTGGTGGTATTGCGATAAAATATCGTGCAGCCCTGCCGGGAGTGCGACAGAATCCCGCTGAAGCGGGTGGGAATGACATCCGGCAGCTCTCTTGGAACAACCTGAACTTCGGTCTTCTGACTCCAGTCTCCTCTCTGTCCCTCGGTATCGTCTCTCCTCCATGGGGGGTAGATCATTTTGTATTATTGCTCCCAAATGATGGAATTCACTTCCAAGATCACTCTGCTGTGCAAATAACTTGTCTGAATTCAAAGCACTGCTCAAAACTCACTTTTTTCATGATTGTTACTTCTCATAAACTATGTTTTTGTTTTTTTACTTGATGTCTGTGTTCTGTTCTATTTGTACTACTGTGTGCCTCATTTGTAAAGCGTCCTTGAGCCCTGGAAAGGCGCTATATACATAAAACATATTATTATTATTATTATTATTATTATTAACCTCTTCTTAAAGGTACAGTGTCAAAATCACATGACCCGCGACTAGTCAACATCAAGCTTAAAAGGTCGCGTCAGAGAATTAATGTCTACTAGTCGACTAGCTTGTTCAACTCCCAAAACCCAGACCTGAAAATCTCCATGTAAAAGTGCTGAGGAGGGATTTCAAGAGCACAAACAGCTGTGTGTGTTCAGGATTCTGTGTCATATGGCCTAACACATACATACAGAGAGAGAGAGAGAGAGAGAGGCTGTAAATGTCCCACTGTCTTTATAATCACAGTCCTGTCAGAGACATACAGACGGGAAATGAACTCTTGCTCCGCACTGATGAGGGTTCGTCCCTGCACTGTGACATTTTCAACACTAACCGTTGAGTTGTGTGTCTGTCAAGGCTGGCCCTTTGCAATTTAAGTGTCAGAAGGATGGAGCGTGTGTGAAAACGGATTCCTGTGTGACGTTTGTTCCAGCCTCCTCTTTAAAGACGGATCGACCCACAGGAGGAGAACCGGTCCGCTCAACCTGCAGGTCTGGGGAACGGTGAGGACTCTGACTGCTGCCAAACTCATGACAGGCCAAACCCCGTATACACACACACACACACACACACGACAGCTTACAGCAATTAGCCGTGTCACAGTTTCATTAAAGCTTCAGCTTAACCCTGTTCTTTGCACCGCACATAATAAGACATCAATCCATGCGCTTACACACAACACTTTTGTTCAACCACTGACATGTTGATCTAATAGACATGAAGAACCAAAGACAAAGATATTTATCAAGACATCGAGGGGGTGTCTAGATATTTCTAAGAGTGATACTGAATATAAGAGTTTAGTAGGTCTATAAATCTGGATATTACATTTCAGAACACAATTTTAAAGGTGATTCTAAACAAAAAATGCCAGCACATGGATTTGTATTTGGATTCAGAAGCTCAAATGGTGTGAGTCTGGGACAGGGTCACATGTTTCTACGAGCAATAGAAGAACCGTTCCCACAATCCATCTACACACACCTGTAAATAACACAAGAAACACCTCCTGTAATTCAGCAAAGACAGATACATACTGTATGTAAACCTGAGATCTAAATATGTAAAAAAAGTTCATCTCCTAAACTCAAGAGAACAATATACCACCATCTCAAATGTCCTCACAAGACTACAATAGAAATAGATATTTAACTTGATTTCACTCAGTCCATACACTGGGAAGTGTTGTGTGTGGGGTGTAGAGGCATATTAACCCCTGACTGAAGGGTCAATGAGCGCTGAACGTCTGCCGTGTCCAAGCTAACCGGGTCAATTACTGAATTTTTCATTTCATGTTCATCTCTGTGTGCATGCGTGTTGTGTTGTGTTAGTTGGTATGCACATGGCTTTGTTCTCTCTGTCGCAGACGGCGATGTTACTACCCGCTGTTTGCCATTACCGCCCCTCCAGTGACTAAACAGAGGCGGAGGAACAGCCCGTGGCTGGACTCGATTAGCTATAAGAGAGACCTTGCTTTTCAGTTCCACCGAGTAAACCCTCCGCAGGGGCCCGGGGACGCCTCACGCTTGAAAGCAACACTTAAGAATCTGACAACCAACCAAACTGCTTCGGTTTAATCCATCTCCCTGGGTGAGAGGAGTTAGAGGTAAACATATGCCCTCATTATTTGCACTGTTGCATCTGTTGGAGTCGGGCTGTGGATATATGCAGACATACGACTGACATCATCAACAGAAGACAGAGCGTACAAAAACTCACACACAAAACCTGTCATCAGAGTCCTAACTCACGATTGCAATGTCTTTTAGAATATAACAGTTGTATTTATATCTAAACTCCCACAGGCTGCTGGGTTATGTTAACCAATAACCAAACATTTAATAAATATGAAAAAAGTTCTAATACGAGAGATTGTGAATGGCGTTTACTCATGAAGGCAAACAGAGAGTTCAAGTATTTGGAACTGTAATTATTGAGCAAAAGCCAATGACCCAGTTTACTTCTTTATTTATTTGAAGGCAAGTCTTACAAAATACCCACCCCTCTCAAGAGATGACAGCAAATTAACCATGCTGGGACGAAAGCCCCGGAACACAACACTCTGTACCGATGTATGAAGAGCAACAACACAATGACTGAATCCAAGAGCTGTCCCACTTAGGGCTGAACGATTAATTGCATTTGCGATTAAATCGCGATGTGGTGAAACGCGATTTTCTAATTGCAAAGACTGCGATTAATTATGGGTGATGTGACCCTGCTCGTAGCTGACCAGTACCATCTCAAAAGCATTAAAAATGCATGGAAAATGCGCTGCATTTTCTCCTTTTCCCCAAAGTGCTCGGGACGGACGCTTGCTCTCTCGTGGTGACTGCCTCATTCACATCGCGACTGCTTCACTCTCTATTTCAGCGTGCTTGACGCGCGTCTGCATTTAAAGTAATGAATTTGTACATTGACCTGTACAATGGCCTCAAGCTCGACATGACGTGGCACTGTGGAAACTTTAGTGTAAAAGAGCAACAGCATTTACTAAACTAAACTAGATTGTCTAGTAAGTTAACTTTGCAATCAGTTAGTTAACAGACAGTGTTTAAGTGCAATCAACATTTTTATCATATGTTTATCACATTGACTCTGCATTATCAAATCACTGAGTGTGGTAAAGCCACAGTTTTGTTTTATATTCATGTAATCTGCACTTTTGTTTCTGTGATTAAAGGCTTTCATGTTACACCAAGCTTATTTGTCAGGGCTTTATGTCATGATCATTATTACATGATTACATGGCTAGAAATTGAACAAATCATTCAATATATTAGGGGTAGTTCTATAAAAATATGTCAATCAATTCATGGATCAACTAATATCATCTGAAGCCTGGCCTATAGTTTATGGTTAATCTGTCTAATATTGCGTTGGTTACCATGATTTATTGGTTTTCTTTATGAAATAATACAGAAGATAAGGTGCTTAATGCATATCGCATATTAAAATCGCAATATTGATAAAAAAAATCACAATTAGATTCTTTTTCTAAATCGTTCAGCCCTAGTGCCACTTCAGGAGAACTTATAACCAGAAACTGACGAGACTGTATTACTTCAGGTTCTCCCGAGAGCTTCTCGACCAGTTCAGAGGCTACTGTGGGAAAATCAGAACTCAAGCTTTTTAGAGTTCCTGTGACATAATAAGAGCAGAAGATGTCACATGTGTGAATAATTGATCTGGGACTTTATCAGAGAATGATGGTAAATGAAGGTTTGTCAACTTGTTTTCTTCATGATGAGAAAACAAAATGTGTGCAAACTAAACATTCACAACATCAATATCAGTTAGTGTCCACAGGCTGGTGATTAAAACACTGTGGTGGAGTTCAGCTCATAAATATGATCATTCTGACAGAACAGATAGAACAGAGAGAGAGAGAGAGAGAGAGAGAGAGTGTGTTAGTGTAGCGCTGTGAGGAAGCTTTGGGGTCTGTCCCTGTTAATGCAGCGCCTCTGGACTGGCCTACGGCTCTCTGCACATCCACCGGCCGCTGTGTCTCACATCTTATCTTCCTGCCTGTCCAAATGACCCTCACTAGCTGTCAGCTTCCACCATCTCGTCTCCTGTCTGTGTTGTCACCGAGCTAGTAAGAGTTTTTCACCTGACAACAATCCAAACCCAACTCTCTTACAAACGCACGCACGCACTTCGGAGCTCCTGAAGGGACACGGCAGCTTCCGTCGTGTCTGTGCCACTTCTGTGTCACGTCTGCTTGTGTCGAGCAGATGAACAAACAAACGCTCGCTCGCTCGCTCGCTGTCGTCTGGCTCGTGTGAGATACGCTTCGGTTTGGTCTCAGCTCTGGGATGTGGGGTATTAGGGGGAGAAGTTGGAGTAGAGAAGTTGGAAGCACGGCTTTTCTAGATCGGCCAAGTAGTGCCACACAAAATGATTTCTCTTTTCTTCAATGATCTTAACAGGGATTTGCTTAATTTGGCAACGATTAGATTTGCCTGGTTTATCAACGTGGAGGGGCTTATTTCATGCTGGCGAGGTTTTGGAAGCGTTTGGGTCCTGCCAGCGGACGTCGGCTGAAAGGGATCTGCTAGACTGGTCCTGCGATCCTTTGAGAAAAGCACTACAGTTCATTCCACGGTCCACTGGGACGAGCAAAATTATTTCTGCACTGTGCAAATTCAACAAAACCCATACTTCATCCAAAACAACAGCAACGCCGGCAATATTGTCAATTCTCCATACCAGAGACAGCACACAATATAACATCACATGTATTCAATGATCTGATCATACGACGGCTGGTAAATGTGGCTGCACATCACAAAACAAAGACTTATGTTTGTGAAACACGTGTTTCATTTGTTTGCCGTGCACATTATTATTTCAATATGCTGTGATAAGTGACACAGGTCAAAAACGCAGTTGATTTCAGAGGCTGGCGAGTTTATCGTCCACATCTGATATTTCTCCTCTCGGTGGTTTATTCTGATAAGCACCGGATGGACAGACCTCTGCAGGTGACCGTCTGTTTCCCTCCGTCACAGTGTTTATGTACAGATATCATCTTCTAGCAGAAAACAGGCCGTTTTCTGCTTCTCCACCGAGGGCTCTTGCCTTCTGCGAACAAGTTTAGCCTGTAAAATGCTCAGCTGTTCTAATTCTGAAGAGTTCTTAACCTCACTTAACTTTACCCACGCCACATGAGACTCCCACTCCACTTCCTTGAAAACGTCCCACCTCGTCGCTCTCATATAAATGGATGACATACATACAGGGTTTCATCCATCATCAGCAGATGAAATATGAGGTGTTGAGGAGCAGACCATGTCCTGGGGCGCTTCATAAATCCATATATCCTTCCTGCTCTGAGAACAGCCACAGTGACCCAAAAACAGGTACACGGAACAAGCGCCACATGAAAAATATGCTGGAAAATTGAATCTTCCAACTGACTACAAACAGAAATGTTGCATTTCGTTTTGGGACAGTAAAGTATTGCTCTGTTAGTCCAGATATTTATCTGAATATTTAACACTTGATAAAAGGTTCTTTGTCAACTCAACTTTACACAAACAAATTTTTATCATGCGGTCTGATTCTTCCCCCTAAAAACTGCCAAATGAGCCATGAAATATTTACACACGTTTGCCTTGAAGCATTTTTTAGATAAAATTCTCTTCCTCTTTTAGCCACCATAAGCAACGACTCCACCCAGCCGAAGAGTAAAGAGACGCTGTGAGCGTTAGTCTAAAGAAACCCTAATGCTGCAGTTTTATTTCGGTTCAATATTAATTTTCCAAATTACACACATATTTTGCATAATGTTTATTAATGATCCGGCTCCCTTTGGCGAGCACCTTTCCGGAGGTTTGGCCCACAGCGAACGCTTGCATCAGCACCACTGCAGATGTTTGGAGATGTAATCTCCAAACGCTTGTAGAGTCCACGTGCTACTGAACACCACTGCAAAGCTCTGCTGCTTTCTTATTTCAAATCTTTGAGAGGAAAATAAGTGATCACAGCCATAACAAGCCACTTACAATAACACAGAATTACATTCGGCTCTGGAGACGGACTAATATTTAATATAGAGAGCTGATAAGCTCCGGGAGTCAATGTTTTGAGCCGTGTCTCAACACGAACACACACTTCTGTCTGCAAGAAACTGGTGATGTATTTATTTTACGCCAGAAATATAAGAAACAACCATCTGTGATCAGACCACACGACTGAAGCTGATGTTAAATCACAACTAGGGATGCACCGATATGTACATTTTGGCCAATAGCGATAACCGATAATTCTTAAACATTGGAAGCCGATAACACTATCTAAATATTCATATAAAATTCCCTAAGACTGAAACAAAAGGCAAAAAGTGGACAACTGCTTTTATTTGAAAACGTTGACTGCCGAAAACAAGGTAACCATTAGTTCTCTTTATTTCCAGTGAAAATCATGTACCAAGCCTACTGTACACTAGTTAACGATTCTTTAACCTTCAAACTTCTCTGGTATATTTAATAAACAAATTATAGATGTTCTTCCAGAAAAAGTGTTCTTAATAGCCACATGTCTAACAGGTCTCCAGACAGAAAGCATTCACAAGCAGTCTGATTCAAACAATATGCTTTTGTTCCTATAATTTACACATTCGTAAATACTGTATATACATACTGTACCTACATCAACAATGTGTTGCTAATAACAGTAAGTGACTGATCATGACAGAAAGACAGTACTGTACTGGATTTAACTGTGAGCAGCTGAAGAAGTTTAACCAGAGGAAATGATTTAAGATTTATTGGCTAAAATATATCGGCCGATACTGATAACATTAAAAATGACTGTTTATCGGCAGATAGAGATATGGCCGATAATTTATCGTGCATCCCTAATCACAACACAACCTCTAATGTTCAGACACACACACTGGGGCATCTATACTACACAACATCCAACCATTTTTTCTACCTCACAGCCATGTATCATGGTTTACTTTATAGTCAGAGAGCTGGTGGTATTTACAAGATCTGCACATAAAATCAGTTGTGTTTTTCTAACCTGTTTAGAGCACACTAGAATGCAGATGGCCTCTGTGCAAAAGACTAAAAGCCATATCACAGTCACTTTAATACAGGCATGCATCATAAAAACTAAATCCCAGCATTTACTGTCTGCATTGGCCCTTTGACTCATGCATTCATCTGAAGATCTTGTGGAAATGAAATTAGAGAGACATCGGAGACAGAAAACAGGGAGCCGCCGTGTGCCTCGCTCAGATGTTATTCATTCTAAACAGCATGCCATTATTCAAATGGAAAAGGCCTCCATTTTGTCTGGTGTTGTTGGTTAAGCGCTGGTATTTTCTGTGTTGTGCTGGAGCGAGAGAGAGGCCAGCGCTCTGAGGGCATGTTCAATGTCAACACTCAATGATTGGATTATTAATGCAATTAAACCTGCACTCTTAGTCTGGACTCAAGCGCTGCGGATGTTCACGGGAGAAAATTACGGTCACGTGTGTGTGTGTATAAATAATATGAATAAAAACACAGATGACTGCATTTAACTTGAACTGCATTCAGTGGTTCAGACAGAAACATTTACTGTCAACATGAAAACAAAAATCACAAACTTTACACATTACAGCTATTATAGATACAGTTAATCAGTGCAGGTCATTCGAAGGTCTGAAGATGCTTGTCATTCTCATTTAAAAAAAAAGCTAAAGACAATTTGTGTTAAACATAGGCCTGCTCTTAAAAAGAAAGGTGCTTGAAAGGTTCTTCACAGCGATGCCATAAAAGAAAGATTTTAGGTTCCACAAAGAACCATTCAGTCCAAGGTTCTTTAAAGAATCATCTCTTTCTTACCTTTATATAATCTGAAGAACCTTTTGACAGCTTCTATATAAACTAATATATATATACTGTATATATTAGTTTATATATATACTGTTTATACTTTTATATTTGAATGCCACCTCAAATTATGCCACAGCGACAGCAACAACTCGACATCCATTCTCTCACAACAGCTTTCTGAGCCTTTAGCACACCCGCGTGCCCTCAGTGGTTCTAGGTGCGTGACGTAAAATGCTCGATTCTTATTGGACAGTCCGTTTCTTCGCTTTGCGAATGGGGAAAGATTTGTCGCATTAGACGAAAAAAAAACATTGCATTTTCGCCGAGCGGATATTCGCGGTCTATATGAAAGGCTTCATAAGAATCTATTGTTTTTGTTCTAGAACGTTATTGCGACGAACATTCGCACCGAATATTCGTGGGCAATCTGAACGGGCCTTAATGCAGCGCACCCAGCACCTCTGGTAACAAACTGTGCATATTTACAGAATTATGTTCATTTGTCTTAACAGTTAGTGCTAGGTTTTGGGAAAACGCTATTTGCACTCATTTAGTGACAAGTATGCTGCGGCACAGTGAATTAAATGCACTGCTTTTACCTTCCGCTCACTGCAGAGAATAGACAGAGAAAGACCATTCTAAAATGAATTTTGTTTATCTTGCAGTTTAGTCCAGTGGGGCTGGATCATTTTCTCTATCTTTACTGCGCTCTTTAAACTGTCCGCACCCGCGAACGGGTGCCTTCTGCCTTTTTTGTTCCGCTAACATCGCGTTATTAATACATTTAAACATCGATTTTTGGACTTTTGTGAATCGATTCAGAATCGTCCACGTCTGCATCGCGATGCATCTAAGAATCAAATTTTTCCCGCACCCCTAATTTGAGATCCATTCAGTTCCCATCCTACAACTATCAAATACATCAAATTAGGAAAATGGTTTGGCATTTCTGTTTCATGTTGAATGTAACGGTTTGAATAATTTCTTGCTGACACAGAAACACAAAGGAGCAAATAATCAGACAAAAATAACAAACTGGTGCTAATGGAGGTTGAAACTCTGAAGCCTTCAGCAAACATAAACCACGAATGATTTTAGAGCTCAACCTGAACCATTAACAAATGCTGAAAAACATCTATTCAGAAAGCTCCCTTATGCTCCCCGTGCACAATAAATACCAGCCGAGTGTGCGAAAAATGTGCGAGACACAATTAGAGCATCATTAAAAAAACAATTTGGCACTACATGGTCCTTGCGTACAGCTCAAATATTTACGCCTCCTCTATTTAGCGCCGACATAAATAAATGTGCAGGATTAACGCCAGGCGTCGATGCTTGGCATTAGCAACACTTAAAAATGTCATCGAACGTACGAGACGAACACACGGCAGCTGGGTTCAGCCGAGCTTCTCAGATAGCCGTGAACGAAGCGTACGGAGGAAACTTCTGCTCTCCCGTGAGGCTTCCGTCTCATGCCCCGGGCAGTCACACAGTGCTGAAGTAGGCCAATTTCCTGTCAAAAAACCTGGGAATGTGAAATGCGACTGCTGGGACCGCTTCTACCCTTCAAGAAACAATAGCCCCCATCATAATCGGGTCAGGAAAACATTGAAAAGTGCTGCAGTCAAGTTAAACTGGGCCCGGCGAATTGCTAATGACTCAAAAGAGGGCCATTAAAACTGTGCAGACGAAGGTTGACAGTAATGGAGATATTTGCCTGTGGTCAAACACATGCGGATGCGTTCACCCGCTCGCACAAACACAACAGAGACTATCAAAAAAGCCTGGATACTAAAAAAGCCTTTGAAATTGGGACAGCGTGGGCCCATTGTGGATTAATTAGCTCTGTTTTCAGCTCGCTCGGGCCGACAGTCATCTAGCTAAACAGCTCCCGTCATTTTATTAGAGTTTAATCACCCGGCGTTCGCTGGTTTACACTCTTTTATGAAGCGTGATGGTGGGTTACGTTCTGCCGGCAGACCACCTGTCCACCTCACGCTACCCAGCGGGTCTCTGCTGGCGAAAGCGGCTGATTCATTAGCTTTTATGCTTGTTTGTAGCCCACGGAGGAGCAGGCAGCGTCCATTACAACAGCGCTGTTTACTCAGCAACTAACCAAGAATCCTGAACACCAGCCCAGACCCGTGACAGCTGCGGGTGATCACCAGCGCATGTGTGCTGCCTGCACGCCTCTAAACGTGTATTTATGTGTGCGTGTGCAGGGCTCCAGAATGACATTAAAAATGTGATCTTATGTAAAAAAGGCAATGTTGAAAATAGGGACGTGATGATCGTCAACACGATACCACTGTGTTCACAGTTATAATCGTATCATGGTATTTTAAATAAAATAACAGATTTATTGTCAAACCATGAACTCTTTTTATTCTGTAAAAGAATAAGAAACATTCAAGGTTAATTTAGTATGTAAATTAATAGAAATTGGAAAATAAAGATGAATTTTAACAAAGAATTAAGGGGGGGGAGGAATTAAGAAAGCTGAGAGAAAACATCTTAAATCAGTGAAAGCACAAAACATTAAAACGTTATATATGTTGAAACCGGTTACAAGTTGGCAGCTCAACCAATAGGATTAAACAGACACCATAGAAAAATCATCAAAAAAAATGTGTATTGCCGTGTGTCATATCACGATACATTATTACACCCCGAAAGAAATATTCCCTGCTGCAGGAACACACAGCATCACAGCCTATGATGTCTAACTAAAAAAGACAATTGCTTCTTTTTAAACGTTTTCTTTATCTTAGTCTGGAGTCCTGATTGGTGTATAGGTGTGAGTGTGTTGCTGTAAGAGGGGCACAGGAGGTCTGTTTGCAGAGGTCAGCCACAACAATTACTAAAAGGCTCTACTGGAATTCTGCAGAAGGGCGCAGAAAAAGCTTTCGGCAGACACTGGTAAACTACCGAGACCTCTCAAAGGCGACTGTACGGCTTCTGCAACCTTTCACAAGCGCAGCGAGCCGACCCTCGAAATACAACGCACAATCACAATTCAAACGTGCACGCTGGTTTAGATTTTATAATTGGTCTTCCTGATTTAAAATGGAGATCTAGTTCCAAACTCCCACGAGACTTGGAAAGACTCGAGGAATATGATTTGTACTAATTAAAGGAAAATGATGAACAGAGCCGTAAGCCGTGGCGCACTGGAGGATGATCAAGCGAAGAACAAATGCAGGTGAAGCCCATCACGATGAATGCATGTCAACAACAAAGTCAAACAAGAACAATATGAATCAAACACAATGCGTCTGGAATAACAAACACCGCACTGAATCCACGGAAGAGGCTGTTAAAGGTTGTGTGGCTCAGGATATCCTCTGCGTCACCAGTCAAAATAATCTCCATAATGCACTGCACCGGTCAACAGGCACAATACTCCACCCCGCCCCCCCAAAAAAAGACACACATTTTTTTAATTCTTTCTTTTTTCCAATACGTGCTTATTAATTTAAACAACATCTGACTGCAGTTTCTCTCTAAATGGGCATATTTGGTCAATCTCCCTCAAACTCATTTAAGGGGGAAAATGCAAACATATGTTAATATTATATACCACTAAATTAACATGCCCTGGTTTGTATAGGCTACATTAAGTAAAACAGCCCCATTATACGGCACAAAAACAGCATTTTAGCATGTGTGTGAGCTGCTGCCCCCATCAGGACACAAAACATCCTCATGTCTAAACTACAGCAACGACATCTGAAAGAAAAGCCTTCAGTTTACTGAGAAACAAAGACAAATGTATCAGGCTAAAGTTATCTAAATCTACTAAAGTCTACAATAAATGACTCGCGCTGTTAAGCAGCAGTTTTACCTTATTCTAAGTGTAAAAACGGCAAACATTTGAACATTAAATTAAACAAATTAAAATGAATAACGTTTTAAGAACATTTTAAGAGGGGTTTTTTTACTACAACGACTAGGCGTTTAGAAAACCACCTCAAACACGTCCACAGTGTTTCCATTAAACTCACAGATGTCAAATATAAGATGTGTTCACAATCAAAGAGGAGAAAAGTTATAAAGAAAGAATATACGGCTCAACGAACCCTGACGAATTCTATTCCATCTCTATAAAACTCAACACAACAGAAGACATTCAACAGCAGGATTAAGTTAACATAAAGCTGTTTGACTGTTTTGCATTAAACATTTGGCTGTGTTTTACGTACAAATTATAAAAAGCGTGGAGATAAATTTAGCTCAGAAACATGTCTCTCTCTCTCTTTATTTGAGCCTGTTCTCTAGTTTAAACACACGGGTTACTGACAGCTGACATCAGACAGACCGATCACTACAGAAACTAACGGATCAGATATGACAAGATGACAAACATCTACAAAAATACTATCGTATCTTGGTACAGATATATTCCATTCTGACTTACACTGGTTACCACCGTCATGTACAACAATATTTACATTGTACTCACTTGGAAAAATGCTATGAATTAAGAACATGTCCAAAAAACATGGTATATTACCATAGTCTGATAAAACATTACAGTAGTACCGTTTAGTGCGTGACGTCTGAAAGTTGAGCAGCTGTATGAGAAAAAATCACGAACAGCTCAAATCTGGCTGCAGACCAAAGACGAGAAACATTCACACAGAAGCTCCATTTAAATTCACTGATCGTTTATATATTGTAAATAGTAGTTATATTTAATATGAAATAGCGCAATCGATGTTATTTTCCTGAAACAGAAAGGTAATAACTGTCATTTGTTCGGAGCTCTGAAGGAACGGTGATCTGAGGAAAAGTTTGGGGCTGTGGCTCGCCATGCAGAAGAACACTGGCATCAAACGGAGGTTCACCGCGGTAAAATACCGTCATTTAAATAACTTTGTAAAGTTTGTGTACAGCGTTACAGACGCTGGAGTAAGTGTGGAGAAAATCTGGCGAACCTGTGACCTGTAAAAAGAGACGAACTTTCCGCGAATCTCCTCAGCTGTAACCAACACAGACTTACCTTGAAATTCTTGGACCGCCGCTGCCGAGATCAATAAACTAACGGCGGAGAAGAGAAAAGCCGTCAGAAGTCTTCGATCCATGGCAAGAGTCTGTCGAACGCCGCCCGCGCTCCTCTCGCGCTCCGCGCCAAAGCCAAATTATTCCCGTTTGTTTGAGCGGTGTCGCGCCCGGAGCCGTTAAACGCCACTGTCTCCGTACTACTTTAACTGAGTCCGTCCGTCTTTCTTAACTGACTTCAGGACCGCCGCCGGAGGACGTGACGTCACTGAGCTCGAGGGGCGTTCGGTACAGTCTCGCGCGGTGGGTCTCCGGTGAAGTTTCAGCCCGTGGTTTCACGGGGTTCGGTGAGAGAGATTGAAGCGGAGCAGTGGCGCTGCGGTTCGGCGGAGGAGGAGCGAGCGGATCGGAACGGAACCGAAGTTTAGATCGTTCAGAAACGCGTGCGCGTCTCTCTGAAAGCCCGGCAAACTGCGTGTCCAACTCAGAGCGCGTCCGAACATCAGCTCGAACACAGTGTTTGACATACAGATTGTGTACGCGTGTACAGGTATGCGCACGAGGGGAAATATCCATATAATAAAAACACGCGTGGGAAAAAACTTAACACACTTTGGGGTAGTGAAACACTCCTAAATCATTCACATCATGTGTTGCGTTGATTTGAATAATGCCAACAGGTTTGTGTGAGATATCACTAACAGAACATGAACACACTCCGTGGATGACCTTACGAATACTCTGTGCGTGCGTGCGAGAGTATATGTGTGCGTGTGTGTGTGCGTGTGTGAGAGAGAGCGCGCGCGCGCGCATACAATCGCTGATTAACATTAAATTGTATGAAATTTGTGGCACATTTTGCCCTACAGATCACCACTAATAGTGTTTTCACTTTTTATGAAATACAGAAATAATATGTGATGTGGCACATACATATGTTAAAGGTTAGCGGTGTGCTTTTTACTTTTATATAATAATGGTTGATATTATTTGTTTTACCTGGAGACTGTGGCTATAGTTCACATTTTTTACGCTAGTGAATATTTTCTCAAGTTTTTTTACATTTCAGTATATGCACAAATCTTTAGAAAACACTGTAGCAAACAAACATGTCATTTGATTTTTGTAATTTTCCACGTGTGAACTAGACCCACCTGTCCGTTTGTAGTCACAGCAGACTGTTGTTATATGATGACAGACTGTTTAATATTTTCATTTATTCAACAGGTTTTGTCATGTAACGCTTCTCTTTGTTCTAGCACACAAGTCAGTTATCAGAGCCTCAGCACTGGTCAGGATCCGCTCCATGCTGACACCTACAGGATCACAACCTCCACAGTCTATCAGCACACATGCCCTGTCCTGACCCAACACATCATGTGCTCACAGATAAAGTCTGAATCCAGGCAGACATTTAACTCTATCGAATATTTGTGTTAACATTGCAGAAATATAATCTTGAATGGACTTCATCAGGAGGTATTAGTATAGGCTGCTGCAGTTTAAATTGCTGAGTTGCATGTTTGCCACCTGTTGACCACAAGCATCTCATATGTGAAGCTTAATCTGTTTTGTTAATAACTCTGAATCTCACAGATAGATTCTGTCTTACATGTGAAGTGTTCAGTGTTCATAAAAATAACCTGCAGTACAATTTAATATTATTTCAGTGTGAAAACCAGCCTACCGAAATCTC
The DNA here is from genome assembly GCF_024868665.1 of Triplophysa rosa. NCBI lineage: Eukaryota > Metazoa > Chordata > Actinopteri > Cypriniformes > Nemacheilidae > Triplophysa > Triplophysa rosa. The sequence continues at coordinate 271,707 of NC_079912.1, read as the reverse complement.
ATTAACTAGAAGTAAACTTTGATTGTAGTCTTGCAAGTGAGAAAAAAACAGACTAGAAGCTTTTCTATGACTGATAGCACTTTAATGGAGGCTTCAATTCACTCCTGATCAATTTACTTCATTTACAAGTATTTGGCGGTTGTATTATTGACAGGTAAAAGCCTAAACCTCAAATATATGATGACCCAATTTTTTTCTGATGTATTTCCAAGATAAAGAACATAGTCTTTATATTCAGAACAACATGGTCGTTTCAATCGCTGAATCAAAAATGTATGAGAATTGTAAGTATGTATGAGAAGTCAAAGCTCTAAAACAGACAATTAATCGTCATAATTGCAATGATTTATTAGACAATTAATCGTCAGCCAAATTTCATAATCGTGACAGCCCTACTCACAATGTGATTAATCTATACATTGTGTTTAGTATGTGTGGCCTATGGCATCAAACCCTCTACTTAAACTACAGAAACACAATAATTGTGACAAACATGCAATCATTTATAGTTTGTTCTGTTGTATTAGAAAGGTAACACTGGTCAGCGTTTTGTTATTCACACAGATTGACAAACACATCCCTGGTCTTCATCTCAGTGATTTAGTTCTTTGTTGCTGATGTCATCAAGTTATTTTCCAGCCTCTCCTCTCCTGTCAAACAGCGACACTTTCTTATATTGTTATTAAAAGAATGAAGTACAATGTCTATTCTATATTTCACATTATTGTCTCCGAAGAGTGATTATTATTAAATCATTGCAGTGAAGCAGTGTCGCAGTATTGAGCATGTCATGTTTTTATGAGTGTCCATTCAACAGTCTGATGTGGTTCTTCTCAACTGAGTAAAACACATAAATGTCTCTATAGTTAGTTTTACGCTGAGAATGGAACATTCTGTCTCTGTTAAGTGCCACCGCTCCTGTACACATGTAATGCAACAAACATCTGCTTCAACACATAATCATTTAGGCCCAAGACCTTGAGGTGAACCAAACAAACAAGAAATCAAAATATGGTCTGAAAAGCCATCAACAGTTCGCCGAAAGCACAGGTCTCTGTGCACAATTTCGAAAAGTTTTCTGGAAAACAAGCTTATTCAATTTAAGGCTGACATGCTGGCAGGGAGGACTGCACCGCAGTAATTGAATTTCATCTTTATTCTTCATGTCAAGACCCCAGCGATGTTACCGTGGTAGAAATGTAACCTCAGTCCATTCCTCTATAACATCTGTTTGTTGCCATTAGTGAGGATGTTTCGAGCAGAGACGTCTAAAAAACTGCCGTCTGAAATACAGTGGTGTATTAGATCAACAGACGGAGGTGATGGTGTAACAGAGACAGACCGCTGTCTTTCATTTACCTTACAGCATCTTTATTTAACAGGGTCAAAAGAGGCAGTGACCTGTAGATGATGTGTTTGTCCACCGGTGTCATTAGGAATCTACAGATGAATGTACAGTATATACTGTATCTATATGTCTACAGTTGTTGAGCAGAAGTTGTTTCTCCTCTTTTGTTTTTCTGTGGATCCATATGAATTCCTGTGAGATCACAAAAGAACATATTAACAAAAGTATGCAAATCTCCCTGATCAGTAAAGTCTCTGTTTCAGTAAAATCTCCCTTTCAGTAAAGTACTGTACAGAGTGAATGTTTCAAAAACAGACACACATTTCAAAATACATTTTCTACAGCAGTGGTCTTAACTGTGATGTCTGACCCTTTGCTTTTTATTCAAATATATTATGCGTTTTGTGTCGTTGTGGCAGCTTTGAATAGGATTTAGGCAAGATTGTCAAAGAATAACACACAACACAAACACATGAGCTGTACCACACTCTTGAAAATAAAGGTGCTTCAAAAGGTTCTTCCATGCCGTAGAGGATCCCTTTTGATCCATAAAGAACCTTTAACATCTGAAAAAGCTTTCTTTGTGGTGAAAACAGGTTCTTCAGATTATGGAAAGGTAAGAAAGAGATGGTTCTTTAAAGAACCTTTGACTGAATGCAGAGGTGTAAAGAGTACCTGAAAACCATACTTAAGTAAAAGTACAGATACCTTGCAGTGAAAATTACTCCATTACAAGTTACAAGTCACCAATTTCAAAACGACTTGAGTAAAAGTCTTCGAGTATCTGATTTGAACAGTACTTGAGTATTTTACTCATACTGAATGTAGGCTCAAAGCAGCACTAGTCCTCAACACTTAAGAGACATGTCAGTGAAAAACTAGAAACAGTCGATTCGTGAGGAGAGCAATCGCATTTATTTTCTTAAATCATAATAAGACTGAACACCTCAAAATTGCAACAAATCATGGCCGACATCATAACCTACTGTACGTCTATTACAAACACCCAAGTCTCATTTAAGCTCAACTGCTCATAAGTAAACCAAACTCCTTCAAAAAGGTCTCTTCAATATAACGGATAAATAAAGTAATGTTAAGTAAAATCAAAAAGTCAAAGCCTTTTTGCACTGGACATGCTGGTTTGGGCCTCATGGCCAGCTGCAGTCATGTCCTCATTTCACATACACTGTTAGCCCTTACCTGCCATTTCTACAGTAATATACTGTATTGGCAACACTGTTGCCTGCTAGTTACTGTAGGTGTTTTACAGTAAACTACTGCAATGGCTGTTTGTATTAACGCACTTAAGTCACACAGTCTTAGATGAACACGTGTAAATAACAGATGAACACAATAAATCTGTCAAGATTTCACCAGAGGAGAATTAAACACAAACATCAATAACATCTTCACATATTACAGACACCACTTTCACTTTATTTCTGTCATCTGTGTAAGATCTTATTGAGATTGAACTCGAGTTCATAGTGGTTCAATTGTGTTTTAAGTCACCATTATGGCGATCAGTGTTTGCTTTGGTTGGACTCTTTGACTTTCTTGTAGCTTTAAAATGTACACTTATACAATAACACTGAAAGGGACTTTACAGGAACCGCAACTTTATGTTTGCTTAGTAACTGAAGATACATCTGAAAGAATTCAATCATTAAATAATAATAATATAGCATTTAAGATTTATTAAGATATGTTTGGTAAAGTGATCACATGTTGTAATGGAAAGATCTCTGTCAGAAAATCTTTCTTTGCAATTGAGACACAGTTAGACACTTGACATACAAACCTCATCAATGGTGACAAACAATCATGAATGAGTTTTGTACTATGTACCCAGCATGCATTGCAGCATGAAGCTGTTCAGTTGATTGTCACCATTGTTGAGATTCATATGTGGATTGTTCATTTCTCTGTGTCCGACTCATTCTATAGGTTAATATTTTGTCTATATAGTGTGAGACCACTTTTGAAAATTGAAATACTATACATTCTTTTTACTGGTTTACATCACTTCATGGCAATAGTCCCACCACATGGTCAAATTTTGAGCAAACATGTTTAGAGCACATTTAGGAAGAGTTAGTTTTAAAAATAAGAGCTTTTGTAGATGTGTGACCTACAGTAACTAGCTGGCAACAGTGTTGCCAATATATTACTGTAGAAATAGCGGGTAAGGGCTAACCGTGTGTAAACCGCCAGCAATTGACATCTACCTGATACTGCACTCATATTCATATAAAGAAGCCATGTTGACAAGTTTTTGTAAGTTAGAGCAAAATCCACAAGATTGTAGTACCTTCATTGCCCTGTAAATGGCAATATTAATTATAAGATAGGTGCCATGCAAAATGTAATGTGTAACTGCATTAGTCATTACAAATGTAGTGGAGTAAAGAGTACATATACTTGTTCAAAAATGTAGTTAAGTAGAGAGTAAAAGTTGCTAATATCTTTAATACTCAGTACAACTACAAAGTAGCCAAAAAGATACTTAAGTAAAGTAACTAAGTACATTTACTCCAATACTTTACACCACTGACTGAATGATTCTTTGTGGAACCAAAAATGGTTTTTCTATGGCATCGCTGTCAACAACCTTTTAAGCACCTTTCTTTCTGAAGAGTGCAGAGAGGATCTACAAAACATCAATAACTGATCAAACTGAACACATTGTTTCATTTATTTTGTATAAGAATGAAACCCGCGAAAACAGTAAAAGATGCTTTTTAAATACTGGATCATAACCTTTGTAAAAGAAAGAGATGCACCTGTGTGTGTCTGTGACATTGTCTGGTGTATTTCTTCACTGCGGGGGAGACACGCGGACCTTCTCCACGTTCCAGATCAACTCTGACATGATACCTGCAGGAAACATGAGAGAGAAGGTCACTGGACACACATCACAAACATCTGTGGTCACATCATGTTTTATCAGAGCGTTCTTCAGTTTGCTGGATGTTATTGATTTAAATGGTCTTTCACAACACTTGAAACTGCTCAAGGCTGTAGAGCACATCACAACATCTCGTGTGTTCATCTGGAAATGGAATAGTCACATCAAGCCCGCTGTAAAAGCAGAGACAAATAAAAGACATTGATTTATTTCAATAATCACCCGTGTTATGTCATTCATCTTTCAACATTATTGATGTTGTTTGAATACAGTGTCCATGTTCAAACATATAACATATTAAAAAGAGGCTGTGTGCTTCACCTCAGTGCTCCACTACACAGATATTCAATGAACAGCCAAATCTTTTCACCTCATCAGTTGGAGATATTTTATTGATTTTAATGTCATGTCAATCAAAAGAACAAACAGAGAAGAGGCTCTCAGAGAATCAATGTCTGTCATTTATAAAGCTTTGCTCATATTCACTGGTGGAACAGAACTCGCTCATGGTCACGGTTTTCAACAATCTGACATCAACACAAACAGGGATCAGATGTGCTTATGAACCGCTCTACATCTACACTGCGCAGTTCTTTAAGAAAACTGAGAATGCCTTTCCTCAGACCAAAAGTACATTTTTCAATATGTTATAAAGTGTTTGATATACATTGTCTAGATTAATTGTCTTTGAAATGAAGTAATGCCATAAAACTCCCTTACAAAAAAGACAATTAATCCATTTATTCAACGGCTTAAGCTTTAAAAGAAGTATACTATAGCGCATTAGTATACTTAAAAAAACTACTACACTAGTCTGCTGTACAGAGTATACTTCAAAGTGTAGTTTCTAGTTTCATACACAAAATAATTTGCTACAAGTATTAAACTAGTAAACTACCAGTGCAAGTATAGTTGCAGTACAAACAAAAGAAACTTTGTGTCCTGAAAGCGGCAGTCCGTAGGATTGGCCTCTTTGTCGCCATCTCAGTTTGTAATTGCTACTGCAGGTGATGTGCGGAGGTATTTCTTTACGTGAGTTGTGATTCGGCGCTGCTCAACTGCGCGGATGAGTCTGATGTTTTGAGTCGTGGCCTGCGACAGTGCACTGGTGAGAATCTTCAGTGTACATCAGTAGCGCATAACAAACACAGATAACATGGCAGATGATATAACACGACACAAATAAGAACATAAACAGACACAAATAGCGCAAATGGAGGCTGTGTTGAAGTACTTCGGGTGCTGGGTCATTTTGTTATTTCTCATGGAAACTCCCGTAACACGAACCGGACAGAAGATCCCCGAACGCGGGTCTCAAATGCTGACAGGCACGGTCATAAATCATTATACACCATACAACTATATATACTACATGCAAAGCCTTGCCATCATATCCGGGATATAAATCCGTAAATTTGAGTAAAATCACAGGCTTCACTTGTCCGTGTTAATGAAATACAGATGTGCGGAGGTAACGTTAATTTCTAAATCACACGAGGTCCCCAGATAATACTAATCCCGGGCGAATAGGGCTTAAATTACATTTATCATAAAGAGAGAAAGAACAACCGATGAAAGTGTACCCGTCTGTATTAACACAACAAGTGCGCTACGGTTTTTGTGTTATCTATTGAAATATTAAAAATGTGTCTTACCTGTTTAGAAGAAATAAAGCGATGTCTGCATCCGTTTACAATCCTTTCAGATCACGGAGTTCCCGCCACCTTTGAAATGCCTTGCCAATATTAATTTTCGCACGAGTCCGATCACATTCCCTGTTTCTTTGTAAACCGTCTTCAGTTCGTTCTTCTTGTTTTTCACAAATGATGAATCCCCAGATGTCAACACTGCTTCCCAGCTAACAATTTTTGGTTCCCAGAACGTTCCCCTAACGTTAGTTTTTTGGTTCCCGTTATGTTTCCCGGCACGTTATTTTCTAAGGTTCGTTTTTGGTTCTCCAGGAAAGTTTTCTTTACGTTAATAGAACGTTAGTTTCTGGTTCCCATAACGTTCTGGGAACCAAAAACACCCTAACGTTATACACTGTAAAACATTATAGCATCATTAAGTTATGTCTACTAACAATTTCTATTTAATTCCAATAATCATGACAAGTTTTATATATTAAACTTAAGTTTATACGTTTTTAAAAACTCAGACTTAAATTTACAAGTTGTCTGAACTACTTATGAGTTGTCTCTGGGTAGTCAACATTCATTCAACTCACTTCTGTAAATTATAAATTAGAAGGAGGGGGAGGGGTGTTTGTTTTCGAAAAGACCGCGGAAAGTTCAGTTACCTCAGGCGCCACTAGTGCTGCTCAGCAGCTGAATTGTCATTAATACATGTTATATACGGCGGCGAAGAGGTAAGTTATCATTTTTGTCTTGATTCAATGGTGTTATGATTTATTATATATAAAAGACATTTTTATAATGTTAAAAGAAAGTTTAGCACTTTGACGATGCTCTGCGAGTGCGACGGCGTCACGGCCTGAAAACCTAATCCACGGGCCAATATATCGGATAATGTAATTAGTGAGGGCGTATATAGATTTTAAATGCATAGTAACGTTATGGCATAGTTTGCATTAAATGCATATTTTGATTTTCAGTGTGTGTCAGGGAACGTAAGTTAAGCTAGCTGGCTGCACTATCAAGGCTACCGTTAAATATTCAGGGGTATGCACGTCTATTTTTATATATCAAAGTAACGTTAAGTAAATGGGTTATGTACTGTAGTTTTTATAGGGCTCTCAGTTGGACACACAGGTGGACTAACGTTACCAGATTTTGGGAAAGTAACGTTACTCGAGATCTATTTGGTGGATGGAAACATATTTTTATTATCGAAATGTTCAGTGTTCACTAGGGATGTAACGATTCACTCAGCTCACGATGCGATGCGAGTCACGATTCTGATCTCACGATGCGATTTATTCACTATTTACTCACGATTTATTTTTACAAAATGAGTTGAAACAAATTAGAAATGAACAACTTCCCTTGCATTATTTCTTAAATGCTTCACGTTTCTTTGTATAATAAAATAATGTTTTATTTCAAATAACAAAACTAAACTGCAATTTTATAACAAATTAATAATAGAAAAACCCTCTTTAATATAAACAAACTAATACTGTCTGAGCTTTTCTTGGATTTTTTTGCATTTAAGAAATATCAGCATGTCGTTTAGATCTGCAGTGAAAATAGCGGCCCCTGCTGTTCAAAAAATGTATTGCGATTCAGTTCACACCTCAACCGATTTGAATCGTCACTCATTATAACCGATTTTCAACCGGCTCATGATGAATCGTTACATCCCTAGTGTTCACAGCTGGCTTCTTGGAGCATCGAAGGTGTTATGAGCTTATCAAAAGAGACCCCGCGGTAACTGTGGTGGTGCAACTACATCCCCCTGGTTGCATAAAGTTACCCTGTTGAAGGAAAGCTGCTCGACACCTCGAGGACGTTCATGTTACAACAAGGTGTTGTTAATGTACTGTTTGCCTAATGCTATAATTTTAATACATTTGCTGTAGATTGTGTAGTTCTTTTCTCACTGTACATTGTCTCTTTTTTTTCAAGGAAGAAAGAAAATAATAGGTGATGAGCCACTCATCTCTGTAGTCATGGACGGGTGGCCTGCATTATGTGATCAGAGACAGGTAACATGTTTTTTAAATGTGATACATAAATAAACTGTATTGTATTTTAAGTATATTCTGATGACAGTATTTGCTCTGAATTTCAGAATAATTTTCAATTGTACTTACTGTGCCTCAACTTTGTTGTTTTCATTATTCAATTACCTCATTACCACTTTGCTGTCGTATGTGTCTATTTCAGATAAGTGCAAAGTTCAATAGAATAGTCACTACAGGTTTGCTGCAGTCCAGCCGTGGTGGTGGTGGAGGAGACGATTGTTCTTTGTAACTTCAGAGATGTGCTCACTGCTTTTGCTATGCTAATGGGAACCTACTGCCTAAACCTCCAATATGAGGTACTCGTTTGAATTCCTGCAGAAGGTTGTCATGAAGATTAAACCTGACCACTGTTCAGCTCGGATACACGGACTTAGAAATAAACTGCTGAGGTATCCTTTATAGACTGGTGCCAAGCCTTAAAGGAATAGTTTACTTAAATATGAAAATTCTGTCATATTTGTCTTACTTTCATGTCATGCTAGGTGTGTATATGATATCCATTCTTTAGTGTAACAGAGTTATTGTGACTCTTCCTTGTTTTATAATGCTGTTGATGGATATGCGTGAGGAATGGAAGTCATACACACCTAGGATGACTTGAGGGTGAATCAGTTATAACAGAATTTTCATATTTAAGTAAACTATTCCTTTAACTGGATGGTGATGGTGTGCTGACTTGTATAGGCGTGTTCTGAAAAGGACATTTGAATGCTGGTATATCCGAGAGCTTTAGTTACTTGACTTTGTTAGATTAATTTGTAATTTTGCTTACTTAAATGAAAACTGTCTGATTGTTTTGCACTGTTGATGTTTTGTTAGCATTGAATATATCTGTTTTTATTGCAACTAAGAACGATTTTACTATGTTAATGTTCAGCGTAATAAATGGACAAGTATTGTTTGAACCATTCATATGTCAAAAAGGTATGTGAACTGGTTCATAAAGTACAACTTTAGCTTTTTTACGTATTTTACAACTGGTTGTGTTGTACACAGTCCATTTCTGGTTCCCTAACTTCTTTTTATTCATCTTACTCTTTATCTTTCTCCCAATTAAACATTGAAGAACTCATGTAATATTTAAAAATTGATGTTTTTAGAATATGTTTGTATGTTGAAATGCATTTTCAAGCCAATGTTAAAATCTGCATAACATGCTTGTTAAAATAAATGTTATATTTTTGGACTAAAGTTGTAAGTTGATTGTGTGAATAACATTAGTCAATATGAAAATTAATTTAAATAAGATGGGAAATTTAACCAAAAAAAAGAGTTTTCTGTAGTTGATAATGTAACAAAGCAAGTTATTTTAACTCAGATTTACAAGTTAAAACGACAAATGATCATCAGTTAAACACAATGTAAAACATATCTCTGAGTTGAAACAAAGAATATCTATAAATTCAGTTAACTCACGTTCTTAAGGCAGCAGGTGAACTTTCGTTTCTAAGTTTAACCAACTTAAAATGTTTTACAGTGTAGAAACCATGAAACTAACGTTTTATTTCCGTAAAGATAACCAAAAACAAACCTTAAAAAAACTTTCTGGGAACCAGAAACTAACGTTAGGGGAACGTTCCCAGAACGTTAGCCTAACATATTTTTCTCGGTCCGTTTACACGTCAGTAATGAATACATCCATGCTGTGTTTTTATCCATCGCTTGTCTAACGTTAATCTAATTAAAATAAGTAAAATACAACATCCCACACAATATGGAGGATGAAATCAATGCATTAGATTATTCTTTTAGCCTAATAATTCCGTTTTCATCACTGAAGTATAGCCTAATTTTCGATTTAAACAGCACAGTATATCATTTCTAATAAAACCACACTGTGTGTAGGCCTACCTCAACATCAGACATTATAGATATCGAAATAAAATAACCAATGACTATATCACAATATTTAAAGCAGATTTTTATTGACAGAAGAATAAACATTTAATTATCTTCAGGCTAACAATATTCTTGTCTCACCACAGAAGTATAGCGCGGCTCCGTCTTTAGATATAACAATCAAAAGCCTGAGTTTCAGTCCTTACATCATGGTCTGTTGATTTAGATGTGTCAAATCAATCGAAAATCACGAAAATATAAGTTTACTCTCAAATCTGTACAGTTTTAAATAAAAAATTTAAATAAATAAACCGCTAAACTAATGTGTTAGTCGGTGAGGTAAAACGAAATGACCGTTAATTTTTAAATGATGGGAGTGCACGGCAGAGCGGAGAATGCACGTGCTCGAGCGCACACACATACAGTAACAGACAACCACACTAAAGAAATACACATGGATATAGATGATTGTATTTTCATTTAGCTTAACTAGTTTATTATTTTCAGCCATTAAAGGGCACATTTATTAATTTCATTTGGTTTTCAATGTGATCTTATAATTTATGTATTGCACATGTCACTGACGTTTACCAGTTTTGACTATTTTTACCATAAAAAATAGCCAAAAAAAGAACCATCAGGGAACGTTACTTTCTGGTTATTTTCTGGTTGCAAAAAAATAACCAGAAAATAACCATCAGGGAACGTTACTTTCTGGTTGCAAAAAAAATAACCATCAGAGAACGTTATTTTCTGGTTATTTTCTGGTTATTTAAAAATACCAGCCTGCAACGTTCTGGGAACGTTATTTTCTGGTTGCAAAAAATAAAACCTGAAAAGAACGTTCTTAGAACGTTATTTTTTGGTTCCCAAAAAATTAACCAAAAGGGAACCAAAAACTAACGTTAGGGGAATGTTCTGTGTTTGCTGGGTTGGCGTTTAAAAGTAAAAGTACTAATGCCAGTAACATTGGAAGCCATCAGGACTGTCCAGGTTACATTTTTTCTCATCAGAGAATAAAACTTTATCCACCTGTCAATGTCTCATGTTTGCTGCTCCCTTGCAAATTCCAAACGGGCAAGTTTGTGGCGTGGAAGGAGACGTGGCTTTTGAAGAGGTTTTTTGTTTTCGAAGCCCTACTCTCGCAGATGCCGTCTTATGGTTATTGGGCTGCAGTCTGCATCAGTAAGGGCCTTAATTTGGGTTGAGGATCGGCCTGTGTCTTCACGGACAGCCCGTCGGATCCTCCGGCTCAGTGCAGGTGAATTTTTTTGGGGTCTACCACTTGACTTTTTTGTCCCATAACTCTCAGGATCTTTTAAGAAATTTGCAATGACTGTTTTACTGCATCCAACCTCGGCAGCGATGGCACGTTGCGAGAGCCCTTGCTCGTGCAGCTCAACAATCCTGCCACGTTCAAAGACAGAAAGCCTTTTTGCCTTTGCCATCAGGAGATCATTACAGTGTGACTGCCTGAAGAACAATGACATGAAAGCCATATTTCTGTGCAGCTTTGAACTTTTTAAGGCTATGGTCTTAAACTTTTGATCAGGTGACGAACAGCCTGTTTGAGTTTAAATGAAGTTTTCAATAAATTGCCCAGTCTCTGTTTTTTGTCTCTTGCTCCTGTTTCTTGTTTTGGCATTTTGAAGCAGTACTTACATCCTGGTTACGATCCACCAGCGAGAAATGCAAATACTTGTAATGTTTCCCCCGGTCTTAAGATTTTGTTCAGTAGTGTATCTAGAGGGTCCTTCAGATATTGTTATGGACAATGGGCTTGAGATCCATAACAGATATATCCTCTAAACACATGCATCCATTTCTGATACTGACACGACAACAAAACAAACAAATATGAATACGAGCACTAGTACAAGAGTCACTTGATAGTCTCTAGTGTCTGATTATTTTCATTCTTGTCTTGTCTGTCTGTTTATTCGAGACGTTTAAATCATACAACCTCTGAACAGATCAGGTTTGAGTTAAAGGGATGATGGTTGAATGTGTTTCTCACATCTCATTTGAACATGTTTACATGTAGTTTGACTCTCTGAAGAGTGTAAACACTGTCAATGCTTCTAAACTCTTCATCTGTTTCTTTAGGGCAGGGCTACCTGCTTATCCAGCCAATTGAATATGAGGGCGGGGCACAGCTGAACCTGTTTGAAGACACTCATCATTATTTTTGCCTTACATTAGATGGCACAGAAAAGACACGCTTGACTTCAACACATATGGAACTGCTGCAGAGAGGGACAAAGGCAAGCAGATCCCACGGCATCCAACATCCAGAAGGAGGCTGACAAAGACAAAGTAGTTTAATCAGCATCCAGGATGAAGGAGAAAAGCAAAATGAAATTGGAGCGAGCCAAGAGTATCTCGTTCCTTCAGATAACTGCCCCACCTGGAGGCAATAAACCAAGAGAGGGTCACCGATTCACATAAACAAACAGCTGAAAGCCACAGGTCCAGAATCTTTCTCTAAGAGGAGTCCATTATAGGGCAGCTGAAGGTAACTGTTATCTACACACACACGCATTCAGTTCTGTGCACGTGTCGTTTGTAAAACTGTCACTGCCCGAGCAGATTTCACTGTTTTCCATACGCTCACACAGTGTTAGAACACATTCATAGGTAAAAAGTGTAATAAATGCAACAAGCAGCATATCGGTTACCGCGGTTACACAGCAGTTTGATGGACGGCGCTCCTCTGCGGCGGAATGCGCTTTCATGCAAACACAATAACTCCACAGTTTGTCGGGCTCACCTTGAGCGGGTCGACCCGATAAGAGAAGGACGCGGAGCGCTGCGGCAGAATGTGTCCAGGCTTGAAGCTTTTGTTTACACGTGAGGTTTGAGGTTGTGATGTGTTTGATTCTCACCGATGGGCCTGAATTCCCCTGACACGCCGGACGGGTTTGAGCGCGCCTGCTGTGTGAGGTGAATTCATGAGGTGGACCGTCCCAAAACATCCGACTGGAGCAGAATAAAGCCAGCAAGTTTACAAAAGAGCCCAGAACACTTCTGTTTAGAATTATAACAGGTGTGTCATTGAGTCATTTGTGTCAATAGATATAGTACAGCTGTATTGAAATGAGAATGCTTATATTTGAAACATCCAACAAAAATGACACTCACGTGACATGTCAACCCTTTGATCAGATTTTGGTATCTTGTCAGATCTGAGCACAGACTCTGGAGGAGATGACTGTGGTCTTGTTTCAGGAGAAACACCTGTGAAACAGAAGACAACATGACATGATTTATAGGAAACTATTTTCTATCCTCCATTGCTGTAGATTGTCATTAGTATTTTAAAACAGATCACGGTCTTTGAATATGTGAGAATCGGGTGGTCCAGTATTCTCAATGAAGGCTTTGAGTGACGAGCGAGATGTTTTTATCTTCATGCTGTGAATTCATGAATGACTGGAAACATGTGTTTCACAGCGCTGCTTTAATCACTTCATCATACATTACTGTCACGCCTTATCTCACATCCGCACAAAGAAATAAATCAATATGATGCTAATGATGTCATTTATTCCACAAGGTTTCATTGGCTGGATTTTGGAGCTTCATGTGAATGGTTTTTGGAAAGGCAGATCAGTCACATGAGCAAAAGTTCAACGTGTTCAAATAAATGTCCCGTCAGAGGCCATCGCATTAGCATTTAAATTTGATTTCTCTTTTCAAGACATTTACTAATGATCTTTAAGTGTTCTTAATGAGATTCTCAGAAGTGATATTTATCCTGAGGGGATGCGAAAACATTGACATTTAATATAAACAAACCAACACAATCAGCGATCATATCTGAAGACACATGTCTGTCTGTTTCAGAGAAACCATAAAGATAAGTTTAAAAACAACTCATGTAACATCATGCAGAGAACTCAACTCGACCATTTCAGCTCTGTTTAACGGAGTCTTTCAGTCAATAAAAAGATCTCATTTTGTAAATACACAAGGTCATTTATTTGCCATCATCTGATCCTCAGAGACGCTGAAGAAAAAGTTTTAGGATGAATTGTTTCGTTGATTTCTTCAGTTTTGTTGCTTTGGTAAAAGTGTCTCCTAAATGCCAACCTTATTAAGTACAAAAACCTGTAAACATCGCCACACAACAAATAACCAAGACTAAATGCACAAAACAAGAGCTTCAGCAGTAAAACAACACAATCGCTGTCATTTATTCATGCCGCTATGCATGTTGGGATATAAATTGCAACACAATATAAATATAGATGCTAAATATAAATCTGTTTTAATTTTAGTTTTAGTCTAGTCTTTGTGTCAAGCTGTCATTTTAGTTTAGTGTCACGTTCATACTCTTTTTAGTCTAGTCAAGTTTCAGTCGACTAAAAGTCTGAGCATTTTAGTCTTATTTTAGTCAGAATTATCCATGACTATTTTATAGTTTTAGTCAATGAAAATTCTATTTTAGTCTCTTTTTAGTAATGCAATTTTATTTAACCCAGTCAATATAGTATAAGTACCTAGTAGTATAGACGAAACCAAAATTTTCTTTTAGCCAAACCCATTTCAAACAAGGTGATCTTATTATATTATTGTTACCTTACAAACTCAAGAATACATCCATTCCAGACATGCCAGACGTCTGATTTGAATTTACGGCCATCGGTAGGGGTGGGAATCTCTAGGCACGTCACAATGTGATTCGATTACGATTCAGAGGGCTGCGATGCGATGATAAAATGATTCTCGATGCATCTTTTTTCCTATACAAATCTATTTCTTGCTGTGTGACTATTCAAATCGAAGTATTTGTAATTACCCAGATCGATTTTACTTCCAATATCCTTTATTAATAAAACAAATGGAAGTGATTTCGCAAGTCAACTGGAAGGTTACATTTGCCAGCATTGCAAAGAACCAACAGGAGAAGAGTGACTGCCCTCAGTGCCCTGTAGTAGCATACAGAATGCAGTACATTAATGCAGACGTTTTTTGCACATAGCACTGGAGCTAGAGAGGTTTAAAGTTTGGTAGCACAGGCCAAACAGTAGGAGCACAAGTATAAATCGTCTGTTGTCATCATTAAAAACATTAAGAACACATCTCTTGGGTCAACACCTGACTGATCAGTTCTGACTTCTATCTCTTTCCTACTCTTTCAAAAAAAAAAAACTTATCTCTGTGTACTGTGATAGGCTATATGAGACCAGTTCTCTTTTACTGCACTTATGCTTTTTGTTGTGCTTATGTTGTTCCAATTGCTTCCATTGTTTCCCTCATCTGTAAGTGGCTTTGGATAAAAGCGTCTGCTAAATGACTAAATGTAAATGTAAAACAGTATTTACAATTTGTTTAACTCTTTTGGCATTGTTTAGGGTAGAAAGTAACCAACGTTTTACCTCTTAAATCATGTAGAAATCATTTTAATTAATTTGACAGGTGTGCGAGTGCAAAGTGCTGTCATGGCAACGTGGTACTTCCTGTTTCCTTTTCTGCCAGTATGTCCTACGAAGGACATCTCGTTGAATTCTAAGTTGAGAATCCTCCGTATACCGCATCCTTTAGAGGACGATACCTCTGGAGGACACAAGGACGCAGCCTTACGAAGCGAAACACAGCTCATATTTAGTCATAATTTTCGTTGACGAAAGCACCAGAAGTAATTGGCATTTTTAGCATGTGTGACTCAAAAAAGCTTCATCTGCTGGACAAAATCTAAATCTTGTTTTACAGTGAGGAGTTACACAGCAGAAGCTTAATTCCCTCTTGAGTTATTATAAGAGAAAGATGACAGAGCACTTTACACCCTACAAACAGGATTTTGTGCTTAACGTCACACAACAGACAAGAGAAAGAAAAAAACACACACATTTTCTGGCTTTCTGAACTACATGCATGTTTCATTTCTTCTTGCTTTGGCTATGACCATTTTTATTTTGTTATTTTAAGGAAAACAAGACAAAGAAAAAATATTAAAAAAAAGATATAACTAAATAAAAAAGATTTAACTAAATAAGATAGGGGTGACCATGACCATCCATTACACAGTCTATGCTCCTGGATTTCGGGTGCGTCCTCTGGAGGTTCTCACATTTCAGTTAAAAAACATTTTAAATAAAAAAAATTATCTTAAGACTTATAATCATTGTAGTTTCATTTTTATTTGCTTTTCTGAAATAAACCCTGAAATAATAAACCTCGATGACGTATGCGGCGGACAAATGCGACCTCCGGAGGACGCACCAGAAATCCTGGCCTGGACGTGTCCGGGAAAAATGGCACATATGGTCACCCTTTCAATTGCAAACATGTACTTTCAGGTGTGTGCTGACAGGGGGCGCTAGAGTAACAAAACTCCACATCTCACACAGTCATTTTGTTGTAAAATAGAACAACAGTGCAAACACTAAACAGCAACATAAAGATTAAAAGACATCTCATCATGAAACAATCATCAACATCAGTTCTTCTTTCATCTCTTTCCAAAACCAAATCCTTCTCCCTGTTTTACTGTTGTACTAACTATAGTTAATGTGATGATTTATAAGGTTCTTTAACATCTTATGAGAAAATGCATCATCATGAAGACTACACTGAGTATGTTTTAAAATATGTTTAAAATCATATAAATAAAATGTTTTTATAAAAAAATATGCTGTTGACACATGGATGTCATTTAAGTTCAAACAACACAACTGTTCAAGTTTTATAAATGATGTCTTTTGAAGTGTTAAAGTAACGAAATGAAAGTGGTTCCTTTTCAAGACGGAAGATTGACCTTTATCTCTCTCTCTCTCTCTCTCTCTCTCTCTCTCTCTCTCTCTCTCTCTCTCTCTCTCTCTCTCTCTCTCTCTCTCTCTCTCTCTCTCTCTCTCTCTCTCTCTCTCTCTCTCTCTCTCTCTCTCTCTCTCTCTCTCTCTGTGTGTGTAATGCTTTGTGTTTGGTTAAAGTGTTTTCTCAAAGGACTTTTTGAATCTGATGTTTTGTTAATTTGTTAAGTACTGAACACGCTCTCAAATCTCAAAGTGAAGATTTTCATATGAGTGACGTCCCCTGTGACCTCTGACCCTCTCAACACATTCACTGTCTGACACTCCAGGTTTAAAGTCACGTCTCGTCTTTGTTTCTAAAGACACAACCCTACATTAGCACTTCACTCACAACCACTGAAGAGTTCATCCTTAAACACATTTTTTCTAGTTTCTAGTTATGCAGGGTAAACGAACATCTTCACAGGATGATGGCCCTATAACAACAAACTTCTGCTGTCAAAAGTCAGAGATTTCAAACATTTCTCATCGAATTCCTCAAGACCAAATGATCTGACATATAAGCTCCTGTCTGTACAAACTTAACAGCTCTAAACTCTTATCTGTATGCAGGGCCGGTTCTAAACATTTGGAGGCCCCTCACAGCACCCCCATCCCCTCCACCTTTAGATTTTTTTTACACTGTAAAAATGTAACAATTTTAATAAGTTAATGATATTATTAAAAAGTCTGTTTCAATTTGAAATTGTTTCAAAATAAAATAATTTGTATTTCAGTTATTTTTTGCAACAATTTTACAGTTTACACTTTTCCACTCTTTTGGATGAGTATATATTTAAAATGGGAAAAAAGCACCATCATAAATGAATGACCTAAAATCAGTCAGCTGCAGGAAAGTGTTTATTCTCTTTATAGCCTACGTACACACAGAGACTGGACCGATGGGCTATAACTTTAGTTTTTGCTGCCTGTCTTGGCTGGTGGACAAGTGTATAGCGACACTGTAGGTGTGTTCCAATTCCACTTCAAAAGAAAGAAAAAATGACAAAATCTTATTATCAGGTACAGTGGGTTATTTAACAGTCCAGTAGCATTTTAACAAAGAAACTGAATAATGTAGAAATGAAACACTGCTTCTTCACTGTATGAATTAAATCATTTCAAATAAAGAAACAAAACTTCTTTAGTCAAGAGCAGTTCATGATTTTGTATCTAACATTGATGACAAAAACAGCAGCAGGTTTTTCGTCTATAGGCCTACGTAAGGGATAATGTAATGCAGTCGGAGAACAAGCCTGAGAATGAAATCTTCTTGTGTCACACTGAAGGTGTTTATTAGTCCGCAATAACAACAGTCACTTTAATTCACTGATCCAATATAGTGATACATATCCGACTGTTTACTTTCACGTAAGACATAACGGACTGTTTTCATGTGTTTTTGACATAACCTTGTATTTCACAGTAACTTATATAAGACGCGCAAAAAAGACGCAATAGAGAACTTGCTTGTAGCCTTGAGGCGTATGAGAACTGGTGTCTACATGTGCGCGCACTTCAAGTGAGAAATCGATAGAAAGTTTAAATGGGCAAGCGTTTTAAAACGCGTAAAAATAAGAATCTTTTGTGATGACAAACAACACCAACAACTGTAAAAGAGATTTGGGGGGACATGCGTCACGCTGCATGTGAGGACAGGTGTGCACAGCCATGACTCAAGTAGACTGCTGCGTATATGCTTTCGAAACACTCTTGCAGTGGTGTGATGTTATGTGCGTCGAAGTTGGAGACACGTCACAGTTATGGAGGCCCCCCTACAAGCCTGAGGCCCTAGCCAACTGCCTGCTCTGCACCGGCCCTGTCCGTATGTCAACTGTTGACTTGTTTGTGTGTCACGCAATTTTACATCTGGGAAAAAGTTGACATTTAAGTGATCCTTTCTTGAAATGGCTAAAACTTTGTAACTCTGACCAACACTTTCTCATTTACTTTCCTCCAAATGACGAATCACTTCATTGTTTTTCTCACAACATTTGCTAAATGCCTAAATGTAAATGCATCTGTATAAGTCCGTTTGAATACAAAAACTAAATCAATGTAAAATCATCTTCATCGAGTCCTATTGGTTATATTTTGTTAGTATTCATGTACAGTACTAATGGCTTTATATGACATGCTATCAAATGTTCTGTCAACCCACAGATTCTACAGACAAGTGAACTGTGGTTAGTAGAAATAAATAAATTCCGATACTGTGTCTACGTGAGGTTCAGAATCAAAGCCGCATCTCTCAGAGACAGACAGTAAACAATCCCTCAAGGTTCTTTCAAGATGTGCAGCGTTTCACGGAGCCTTTAGATAGTTGTAGAGCGCCTGCAGACCTCCTTCCAGAACATCTTTAATGGGCTTGAGGAGAGGATTGTGCATGATGTGAAGACCTTTATCCAGCGGGTGGCATGCTAACCTCTCCAGACCTCTGAGCCGGTGCATCTCTGCAGGAACGTTCTGAATATCATTAAAATCCACATTCAACAGCTCCAGCTTGGTCAGACAGCAGATCATCTTGGGAAGCGAGTGGATGCAGTTTCCCTCCACGATGAGGATTTTTAAATCAGCGAGAGCCTGGATCTGATCTGCGATGTTTTCCAGTCTGTTGCAGGCCAGCTGCAGAAACACCAGGTTCTTCATGGTGTAGACGCACCCCGGGATGTGTGTTATATGATTGTGACTCAGGTTGAGTTTCTTCAGTCCACTGAGGGCCGACAGAGATGCCGGGAGTCCCGTCAGCTGGTTGTTGGCCAAACTCAACACCTCCAGTTTGGTGCAGCAGCCAAGTTCTTCAGGAACGTCGCTCAGACGGTTGCGGTACGCAAACAGAACCTTCAAATTCCTGAGGCGGCCAATTTCAGGAGGCAAGCTGGTCAACTGATTCCCCCAGAGATTCAGCACCACCAGATTCTGCAGCACACCCAGAGACGACGGGATGGAGCGCAGGAGGTTGAGCGACAGGTTGAGCTTCTGCAGCTCTGTCAGCTCCCATAATTCCTCTGGAAGTTCCAGCATGCCGCGGCGAGCCAAGATGAGCACCCTGAAGCCGAAGTGTGTGACGGTGTGTTTTCTGATCCGTTCGACCGTCGGAAGATTTTCATCCTGACCTGCGCTCCTTCTTCCCGATGTCATCGCCTCCTCGTCCGTCACATTCTTTGACTGCGTTCCTCCCATTTCTGCTCTTTTTCCCAGATTCTTCTTCTCATCAAGATTAAGTTTTCTTTATATCCACTTGACTTCTCCTGATGTCTTCTATGGGCAAAGAATCACTGAGTGATCTGCCTGGAAGAGATCTAAAAAACACATCTATGTCCACGTGTGCGTGAGGAAGCGTGCTGACAGTGGAAGTTCTGAGAGACGATTGGAAACATATCGCGTGTCAAACAACATTACTGTGGCAACACTTAACAACTGGCCCTGCAGTTGCTCATGTCATTTAACTGTGATAAGTGCCCCGGGTGGAGGACGAGGTGAAATACGATGGTGCTGTAACCTGCCCCCCTCCCTTCACTGTTCACCCAAAATAAAGTAGAATGAAATCCAAGTTTATGATAAACATGTTTTAACAGAATGAACTTTATCAGGGCCAACAGTGCAAACATTCACATCCTGACTCTACTCATCATCTATTTATAGATCAAGTTCTTTGACTGTCATTGACCTGCTGACTTGAGCGGTTTACATTTACATTTATGCATTTGGCAGACACTTTTATCCAAAGCGACTTACATTGCATTGTACTATACATTTGTTTTCTAAGTATGTGCAATCCCTGGGATCGAACCCATGACCTTGGCGTTGCTAGCACCAGGCTCTAACCACTGAGCTACAGGAAAGCTGCTAGGGATAGGTTTGTGACTATAAACAAACTCATTAAATCAATCTTTAAATGTCATTTAGACCTACAGTTGTACGCTGTAACTTTCTCGCCGTATTAAATAACCAGAGATGTGGATTAAAAGGTTATAAATGGTGTTTGTATGAGGTTCAATATCAAGTGGCATTTGTGGGCCATCTGGATCTTGGCCGTGAATCTCGTTTCCCATTGCCAAATAATCTGAAATCTGTGACATTCCACCCCGAACAGAAATACTCAAGAGATTCAATGCTTCAGAGTAATGTATGTATGTCGATTCTTTTCAAGCCAAAAACTCTCAACACCTGAACTCTATTATTAAACATTAAAACCGATTTAGTTGGTTGTAAAATTTCAGCTGGCATCAGTATAAAATGTGTACAGCTACAGACAGTCTAAAGTCAAATGAATCATTTAGTCTTCATCAGGCTAAACAGAGATTTTTTGTACAAATATCCTAAAGTGGACTGCCCTTAATTCTTACATTAATACATAATTCTATTCAACTACATTTATTTTCCATAGATCTTTCAACAACAGCTTTACCAACAGCTCCAAACAAGACAAAGATGAAAACACATTTTCTAAAAGTACACTGTCAATCTAACGGGGAACATTAAAGAACAGTAACCAGTAAACTAGCTAATAATAAACCAGTGAAGAATCTGACCTGCTCTTTTAAGACCCTCTTGAGTTTCAGAATATCCCCATCACTGCTTGACCTTTGACCTTGAAACTAGGACAGAGAGAGAGAGGTTTTTTTTTTTTACTTTACACACACTTTATTAAACCATCTGTCAGGGTTCCTGTCTAGTGTGTCTTTGTTTTCACTCATGTCAATGTTTTGTCTCTTGTTGAGCACATGGTATGGGTTACAGCCTGCCATGTGCTTTTCCCTTTGAGTTTGGTGTAACTCCGCCCCCTCGTTACCCTGTTGTCTCCTCGTTATCGTTTAGGTCTTCTCACCGGTACTAATCAGTGTCTTATCTCTTTTCTCTTCTGCCTCGTTTCCCTGATGACTCTCACCTGGTTTGCTCTTTGTCTTCGTTCTCTCCCCTCCTGTTTCTAGTTTGGGTTTTGATTTCCTTCCCTTTATATTTCCTTCTGTTCTTCAGTCCTTTGTCAGACCGTTGCGTGTTATTGCCAGTACTGACTGCCTTAGTCTAGCGTGTTCTAGTACTATAATCTAGTCTTTGTCTTAGTTATCTTGTCCTAGTTTTGTTTGTTTTCTTCTCTGTCATCTACTCCTGTGCCCCTCAGTTCCCATCGGTGTCTCGGACCTCTGCTCGCTGCACTACCCGTCACCACTTCTCCAGCGATCACCACTGCTGTTTGAATTCTGCAAGCGGGTTGAGCTTTCTCCCCGCTTAGCGTGCTCCTCGGAGGAGCCAGGATTACTCGTTGGGAGTCTTCTGTTGATTCTTACCGCGAGTGCCGTCGGGTCGAGCTAGCTCTCCATGGACTCACGTGTTTCCTGTGCTCAAGGCCGGTGTCGTCTGGTGTTTCTGTTGGACAATTTCTAATAAAGTCTGCTTCATTACCCGCATTTGAGTCTCCGAACCTTTCGTCCCTCTCCGAATCATGACAGAACGGTCTGACCCCACTGGAGATTCAGCGGGGATGGACCCCCTCCGGACAGTCCTACAGCAACTTGAGCCTGATCTCATCGAACCCGGGACATATGGCGGTGAGCCACACTCATGCCATTGTTTTTTAACTTTATGCATTGCCCGACTGCGCCAGCAGAATCATTTATATCCTACAGAGACGTCTAGAGTGACTTTCGTCCTTGTGCGGCTCACTGGCTCTGCCAGGGAATGGGGCACTGCTGTCTGGAGGGCTCGCTTGCCCCTTTGTGAGGATTTTTTGGAGTTCTGCAAAAGGATGCTCTGGACATTCACTTCACCAGAATATGAAACCTCTTCTGACTCTGACTCTGAATTGTTTGAACCCTTAGAGACAGTAGAACTTCCAGAGTTGGCTAAACCAATCCCTTCCAGTGTCCCCACTAAATACACTCGTGCACAGCGCCGGCGGGACCTGAGGCGAAGAGCTGAGGAGAGGACCAAGTCAGCTGCAGTCTCTCCCAAACCGGCTTCCACGGCTGCTCTCCCAGTTCCAGGAGGCTTCCAGTCAGCTGCAGCCTCCCCCATGCCGGCGTCAGAGTCAGCTGCAGCCTCCCCCATGCCGGCGTCAGAGTCAGCTGCAGCCTCCCCCATGCCGGCGTCAGAGTCAGCTGCAGCCTCCCCCATGCCGGCGTCAGAGTCAGCTGCAGCCTCCCCCATGCCGGCGTCAGAGTCAGCTGCAGCCTCCCCCATGCCGGCGTCAGAGTCAGCTGCAGCCTCCCCCATGCCGGCGTCAGAGTCAGCTGCAGCCTCCCCCATGCCGGCGTCAGAGTCAGCTGCAGCCTCCCCCATGCCGGCGTCAGAGTCAGCTGCAGCCTCCCCCATGCCGGCGTCAGAGTCAGCTGCAGCCTCCCCCATGCCGGCGTCAGAGTCAGCTGCAGCCTCCCCCATGCCGGCGTCAGAGTCAGCTGCAGCCTCCCCCATGCCGGCGTCAGAGTCAGCTGCAGCCTCCCCCATGCCGGCGTCAGAGTCAGCTGCAGCCTCCCCCATGCCGGCG